>NC_041384.1:7860058-7860621 GCF_002162155.2 Triticum dicoccoides | reverse complement strand
GAGAAGCAGACTGGGCAGTTTTCTTTAGCCCAATTAGAAAATTGTCCAAGCCCATTTTCCAACCCTTTTTGGTGGCGTGGGGGGGGGGCAACTAGTTAACGAGCACTCCTTCGGAGCGCTCCGCGCGTGACAAGTGTCGCGCGCGGAGCGCTCCCGCAAGGGAAAACCAGTTGCGCGGTTGGTTCCTGGTTTTCCCTTTCCGGTTTGTGGTTTGGTGCGTTTTGTAGTTTGACCCTCGAACTACCAGAATTTTCCGTTTTCCCTTTCCACGCGAAAACACACAAAAAAAATACCATCTCGCGCGGTTGGATCCTTGTTTCCCTTTTTGTTCCCATTATATTTCCGGGTAATGGAGATTTATGGGGTAGTTACGGGCGAGGACTACCAACACTATCAAATGTGACCTTCCAAGTAAAGAAAAAAACAACTTTTTAATGTAAAACAGTAGTCTCCAGAATCATTCAATCGTGTGACTTCTTTATAGGCACAAGTAAACACTAGAAGAGGCACATGTGTATAATAACTTTACTAAGTTGAAGAAAAGCGCCTCCGGCTCGCCTTCG
>NC_041384.1:7838501-7858540 GCF_002162155.2 Triticum dicoccoides | reverse complement strand
CGGCGCGTTGTACGTCGTCGTGTGGCACGGCGCCTCCGGCGCGAGGGAACCTTCGGCTCGCCTTCGGCTCATTCAATTTTCATAAACATCTTGAAGGGGGGCCATAGGTCGAAGTGTGTGTTGGTCGTGCGGCGTGCTGCTGGTTCGTGCGGCGCGTTGTACGCCGTGGTGTGGCACGGCGCCTCCGGCGCGAGGGAACCTGCTTGTTTAATTTTTATATAGCAGGTTGTGCTGAAGGCACGGGTTCGAAGCATGTTTTTGAAGAATGTGCTGAATGTTTTGCTGAAGGTTGTGCTGAAGGCACGGGTTTGAAGCATGTGCAGTCACGTTTTCTTACGAGCTAGGTTTGTGCGTGCATTCACATGTGTGTATACTACGAAGGCATTGGTATGTTCCCTCCGGAGGCACGGGTTTGAAGCATGTGAAGTCACGTGAAGTCACTGGTATGTTGCCTCCAGAAGCACGGGTTTGAAGCATGTGAAGTCACGTGTGCCTAGGAGCTAGCCACGGTTGAGGCGTTCTTGGTATTTGTGTGTGGATATTGCCCGGAGGCATGGTGACCCAGGGTTTGTGGCACAAAGGCCATGTCACCTCTGGAGGCATGGGAGGGTGGTCTCCAGAGTCATGCGTAAGGGTATGTGTGTGTGTGTGTGGATATTGTCCGGAAGCATGGTGACCCAGGGTTTGGTGGCACAAAGGCAATGTCACCTCTGGAGGCACGGGAGGGTGGTCTCCAGAGTCACGCGTAAGGGTATGTGTGTGTGTGGATATTGCCCGGAGGCATGGTGACCCAAGGTTTGGTGGCACAAAGGCCATGTCAACTCTGGAGGCACGGGAGGGTGGTCTCCAGAGTCACGCGTAAGGGTATGTGTGTGTGTGGATATTGCCCGGAGGCATGGTGACCCAGGGTTTGGTGGTACAAGGCCACAGGAGGGTGGTTTCTAGAGTCACGCGTAAGGGTTCGTTTTGGGAGTCAGCGCCGTCGTACAAATAAGAAGAGGCATTGTTGTTTATAGTTTACTGGCACTCTCTGATGATGTAAGAGGCATGAACACGCAAGTTCTAACTACATTACATAGAAATTGGAGTTATTGATAAACTTTTTTGTCACGTCTAGATAGAATTAGCCTCGCGGGCTAAACTAAAAGTTTTAGTCTTCATTTTTGCTCAAGATCTTGCTAATCTTGTCACCCATTTCACTAGCTTTGACTTGATTCATCTCGCTACTTAAGAGAATGTACATTGCCTCTGCCCTCCAGTCTTTGACCTCATCCTGTGAAATTTTGCCGAGAAGAGAAGTATATTATTAGAGTTTGTGCATATAAGTTATTTATAAGTAAATCTATATAAACTTACTGTCAAATCTTCCAGGTCTTCGACAAACTTTTCACCATTGTAGATGAATGCAAGCTTTAAAACAGCAAATGTTGATTCTCCCTTTTCTACCACTCGAACATCTTGCACGGTATGAATCTGCCATCTTGTACCCTTGGCAGTCATTGTTTGTCCTAGTATGGTGTTGAAGACTTCTTTAAACCTAGGTACCTGGGAATATTGCATTTTGTAATTAATTGTTTTAATATTGCAACTTGTAAAACTAAAAAAATTGTTATGTATAAATGCTTACGATTGCCAACTTATGAACATGATATTCCTGAAACTGTCTTTCTTTTTCTTTTTCAGCATCTTCATTTTCCTGAAGAACTCGACTTGCTTCTTTTTGATCCAATTTATCTACGTCTATCTTTTCTTTCTCAAATTCCACTGGAGTCATTTCTCGAGGATCAATAATGTGAACTTTGTTTTTGTATTTGTCCAGCACATATAGTACATAGCGGTCATCCTTCTCCATTGGAATGAATATATGTGTGCAAAATACTTGTTGCTTAGATGATAGTTTAATATAAAGTAATTTAATAGAACGCATATTTTGAGATTTTGTCATGGAGGAAAGGGTTGTTACCATGTTTGCTGTTGAGAGCTTTGTCCGTTGATTTTCCTTGAGATACATGGGAACCAGCTGATTCTTTCTTTTTTGCAATTCATTTTTAAATTTTTTAATACTAGTTTTGTGATGCTTTAAATCCAATATATGCTGCAAACAATAATTACGATGAAAAAAACTGTTAGAAAAAAGAGCTGTGTAACAATATAAAAAGAGTAGGTGTTGCAATATAGACAAGATTTTGCTTTTTAAAATTTTACCTCTGCAAAGTTTGGGCCTAATATTACTCTGTCACTCTGTTTTGAATCTTGTCTGCTTTCCCAGATTTCTGCTATGTCATCGTATGATGGTATGTTCGTCTGTGCTGGTCTTGGACCAAATACTGCCTTCAGTTGGGCTCCAGTAAGTTGCGTGCTTTCACTGTCCCTGTGGATGCGCCTAAATATAGTTTTTCTGTGATAGGGAGATTAAATAATTTTGGAGGTCACGGTCAGTGAGAAACATATTTTTACATTATTTTTGGCCTCTGTGCAACTATTTTGAGGTGCAATAGAAAACAACTCACTTTTTGTATTCCTCCTGCCAGCTGTCGCTCATGACTAGATGGAAGAGGTCGGACGCCTCCGTTGTGTGTTGGAAGCAATGAGAATATTTTGGGTATAGACTGGTGCTTTGTCTTTTGTCCCTTTTAGTTTCACCTGTTTCTGTCAGCGTAAGCAGATATGTGATATGTAAGTTCTTGTGATACGAAAGACATTGGTGAATCGTGGGATGGGTAGGTTATTACAAAAAAAAGATAAGTAGAAATGATTTTCTTACCTTTGTTGGTGGAAAATAACTTTAAAGTTTCTGGTTTGCATTTTTTGATTCTTCCAGGTAGTTCCTCACACTTTACTTGGTTTGTTTCACCAAATATGGCTGTAAAAAGGAACTCTAGTTTCCACTCGGCATCTACGTTGCTTTGCTGCATGGAGGTCATTGGATATTCTTTTATTTTTCTTTCATGAGATAATTGAGTATTCAAGTAGTGCTGCTTGTAAAAATTAAAATTGATGCTCTCGTACTATTCACTTACATCGAAATCCTCATCATCTTTTATGAGATCAATGTCATTCCAGTATTTTGCAAATTGAACCATGAAGTGTCCGCATTGGGTACCCTGCTGTTTTGGCACACAATCTCTGTTAGGTGTTTCTGCTATCCTCGACTAGTTTGGTTCGCCGTTGCCTCGTAGCTCCGCTTCGCCATAATGCTTCTTCATGAGTGCGTGCATCCTTTTAATCTGTGATTACGGTTTGGTGTTATTGTTGGGTTTTGGCATTAAACAAGGGAATGCAGGAACTGTAAAACCAATTAGGAAACAAGGTTGAATTGACGTACCAGTTCTGGGTGATCCTTATGGTGTGTTTTCCATGTTTTTTCCGTCTCCGTCTCTGTAATTCAGTGAGTCAAGTATGTCGATGGATCTCGTGTAATTGTTGAGCACATATAGTGTGTAGTGTTTAGCTGTGTTGTGAGGTATCATAATCTGCGGTGTTTGGAGACAGAGTGAGTTAAAGGTTGTGTTGTATTGTTGCTGCACTGTCCATTCTTTGAACAATGCGTTTGCGATGGATCCCTCCATCTGTCCCTGATCTCCTTTCCGCAGCTGTTCCATCATTTGTTTTCCTGTAATCCAATCAGGTCGCTTCGAGCTAATATATAGGTTTAGACTGCAAGCAGAAAAAGTTTATACATTGGTTAGGTTGGTTTAAAAAGGGGCAACATTTCTTAGTTTTTTTGTTGTGACAAGAGAAAGTACTTACTCTTCGCATTCATCCTGTCCTTCTTTGCTGAATAGGTATTCATGAAGTGCTCTCACTTTGTCCATAAAATTTGAAATCTCCTGGGACAAAAGTAGGAATTTTTCCATGTAGCCTTCTTGAAGGCTTTACCGGTCTCTTCTTGACCAAGATTTTCTTGTCTGAGTTGTCCTCAGATGATTGAGGCATTGAATGTTCTCCTGATTCTTGCTGCAAGATTGTCAGATACGGCGTGTGATTTTTGTTGAATTCATAGCTTTCATGGTCATTCAGCCATGTTTTGATTACATCGAATGCAACGCCCATCTTTACATGCTCGTTGTATACCTCTAGTTGGAGCGGGTTAAGGCTTGAAAGAAATTCATCAACTTCGTCGTGCTTTTCCATTGTTTTGGGTTTTAGGAAGTCTAGAGAGATGGTGCTGTAGATGCGTTGCTGATTGCTTGTCGAGCCTGTTTCTTCTTGAAGAAGAACATGTTGTTTCTTCTGCTCGAAAACCTGTTCTTGTGTATTTGGTACGTCGTTGCTTGTGCCATCCTCTTTTAAATCAGTGCCTGTTTATTCAAGTTGAGCTGTGCTCGGGTTATTGCTGTTGATATTTTGCTCGTCTGTTTGCTCTTCAGAATGGTGTGGTATCTTATTGTCTGGTGGTGGTTGATCTGGTTCTATTGGTGGATCCTTTTCTTCGTGGTCTGTGCAAGATTCTTGGGCGACGACGTGTCTACTGACATCCATAACCTTTTTGTGTTTACTGGATATATCAATAACTTCATGCTCTTTTGTGGTTGTCGCATGCATAATATGTTCTTTTGGCTTGGGATTTGGCGGAAACTCTTCTAGTACGCAACATTCTGTCTGTTGCATTTCCTTGTCTCCCATATCAACTTCATACTTCAGCATATCTGTTAGAATCAAAAAATAATAATAAAAAAAGAATATTACTTCTTCTAGTGTGACAAAATTATAAGGATTAGTTTGTGAAAAGACTAACCTGTTGTACACTTGATTAATGGCAGTTTGGTATTCCCTCTGTGTTGACTGATTAGTTGATATATAATTTTTTTTGTCAACTCTGCTACTTGTTCTGGCTCTAAGTTTGCTGCTGTTCCATCATTGGAGTAGTGCTTCAGGTTCATGTACATATAGAATGCGCAGTCCATTCTGCATGTAGAGGAATGGTACTAGATTGTTGCATTCAAGAAACGAAAAGAAGAGAAGTGTTGGAGCAATGGTAGTGGTAACTGTTGCATTGAAAACACGAAAGAACAACATTATTTCAGTAATTGTAGTATTGAATCTTGCATTGAAAAAAAGAAAGAAGTGAATTGTTGGAAGTGCTTACGTGTCTTCTCCTTGAAGTGGCGCACCTGCAGTTTGACCCTTTTGAAATGGTCGATGCTTTTTTGTGAAAGCTGTAGCTCTGTGCGTACGTGCTTCTATATTTTTATTAATTTGCTGGTTACATTGTTGAAGAATTCTATTGTGCCTGGATATGCAGTTGAAAAGTCAAGGAGTTCAAAGCGCTGTTTTTGCATGTTAACTGTAATGGTGAAGTAATGACTTGTATTTTCGTCTTGCTCAAACCCGCGCAACGAACATGGTAGAAGGAACTGCAAAACAAAAAATAAAAAGAAAATATTTGGAAATCTTCTTATATTTAGAAACATAAAATAAAAAGATAACATTTCATAACATATACGCAAGCTGATCTGCTTACCATGTTATAATCTTGCAGTTTTTCTTCTTCTTGCATGTTGAAAAATGATGTAAGCCTGATAGGTAGTAATTTTTTTTCTAATGTGTCCTTGATCATTATTTCTGTAGCACATTGGATCGTCGTCGTCGGCTTCCTTTATCGAGTGCTGCTTGTTTTGTCACAGATAAACAAAGGGAATTTGTAAGTTCAGTTATAGGGGAAGTTTATCTATTTATAAAGTCATATATATTGTTTTAAAAGTGATTTTTTTGCCGTGATCTTTACTTACAGTGTTGCTTAATGACAGAATCTTTCTCCCTGTGCCATTTAGTTGTTTTTTCAAGATTGTTAGCATGGGCTCGATTGCTTCAGTGCGTACTGAATTACCGACCTTGAAACTTTCGGCGACATGGCCTAGATTGACATCAAACTTGTTCATTGTAATGAAAAGCTCATCCCTGCAAAGTATATTTAGAAAAATGTTTTAGTTTACACATGATACCGTCAAAATGATCGTGTGTAATAATGTGTTTTGTGTTAGTTGCATGAACTTACATTTCTCTCTGTGTCCATGGCTTGCATACAGCGTTGTACAGCTCTTCGATGGCTTTGTTGACGGAATCACTATCTATGTCCCCTTTCTCCATTGTGCCTGCGATGATTTTGAATTTAATATAAATAACTCCAAGTCACAAGATCACAAGATAGCAATTAAGTTTATATTGTCTTGCCTACTTCGATGCTAGAAGATATGTCCTGTCTAGTGTTGTTCCTTTTTTGTTCTCCTTCTGCTTGTTGCGGCATATTATGTTCTTCTTTTTGCATTGTACCCTTTTGTCCAGTTTTTTATGCATCCTCATTTGAGTCGTCTGTGTCTTTCTTAGCATCATGTTTTTCCTTGTCAACCATCGTGTCTTGCTGGTGGTCTTTTCCGTCTTGTTTTTGAGTCTCGACCTGGTTGGCCCTGACCTCTCTGCCAGGGGAATTGGCATTGTACGACGGTGTAGGGTTTTCTTCGATGGTTTCTGCTTCTTTCTCTGGAACAATGTGTGTGCCTGCTTCATTGCTTGTATCTTTGTGGTCGCCTTCTTCGTGTTTCTGCGTTATCATTGAAAAACATTGAAATAATTTAACTTGCTACTTTATTTCAATTATAGCAGCTGTTATGGGAAAACAACGAAGCATTTGGTGCGTTGTTTGAGCTATTTTGATTGTGATTAAGTCGTGTAATTTGTGGAAATATTTTGTGCAACTTCACCTGTTGAGCTGTCGTTGGTGATGCTGACTGTTCCACCCATTCTTCGTCGAGTGTAGTTTCTTGGGTATCCTCCTGTTTTTTGTTTTGGTGTTCATTGTCACTGTCATGGTTTTTGTCTTGCAGCTGTTCAATCATAAAGGTGGCTAAGTTTGAGTGCATTTTAGTTCTCATGGAACTACTTTATATTTTCGTAGAATCAGCTTATGTAACTTTACCTCCTCAATCGTTGCTGCTGAATGTTGTGCTTGTTCTTTGTTGAGTGGAGGTTTTTGGGCATCTTCTTCTTCTTTCTTTTGTAGTTCATCGCCGGTGCTGTCGTTTTTGTCTTGTAGCTTTTGAAACACAGAGGTGGCTAAGTGGCAGTGCATTTGAGGTTCCACATAGCTATTTTATACTTTGATAGGACCAACATATGTAACTTTACCTTTTCAGTCGTTGCTGCTGCTGTCGTCTCTGCTGCGTGTTTTTCGGTGAGTGAATATTTTTGGGCTTGGTCTTCTATTATGGCTGCCTTTTGAAGAACATATTACCCTTCTTCAGTGTCCTCCTTTTGCTCATTGGTCTCCTCTCTCTGCTATGCAGAAAAGTAGTGAAATGTCAAATGCGTGTTTTCAACTATAAGTTCATGAAGAGGTGTTATGTGTTTTCACCTCTGTATTTGTTGTTGTTACTGCTGATTCTTCATTCAGTGGTGGTTTTGGGTCCTTCTCTTGCTCTTTATTTTGCTGTTCATCGTCACTGACCTTGTTTTTTCTTGCAGCTGGTCAAACATAGAGGCGGCAAAGTGAGAGTCCATTGGAGTGAATACAAATGTGGTAGGTTGGAGTTTATTTGATTGTGCACGCAGCAATTTTATAATTTCATAGTTGCAGGTTTCATAAGTTTACCTTTTCAGTCATTGACGCTGCCGCTGTCTCTGGTACCTGTTGTTTGGTGAGTGAATTTTTTGTGGCTTGGTCTTCAGTGGAATTATTGTCTATCGTTTGAAGAACATGTTTGGGTTCTTCATTGGGCTCCTCTGGTTGTGTTTGATGGTCTTGATTGTTGATGGTTTCTTGAGCTTCTTGTTCCTGCACCAACACAAAAAATATTTAAGAAATGGGTGCATTTCTGACTGTTCAGTTACAATTTTTTTATAAGACCTCTATCTCTGGAGTTGCAGGACTGTCTACTGCTTGTACTACGGCTTCTCCTTGTCTCGTGTTGTCCTCTAGTTTTTCTTGTTGAATGTCTATGCCAGTGCTTTTGCTTGCTTCCTCTTCCTGTTTAATAAAAAATGAAATTATAGATTGAACTTCATTTGTGTCTGAGCTTTGTAACCTCACCTCTTCAGATGTTGTTGTTTGAAGTTCTTGATCTTTGAGATCAGCGTACTCGTTTGTTTCCTGCATTTGTTCAAAGAAAAGGGTGAGACATCCCTTATAATCTTTGTATTGACGTGGCGGGGTGTATTAGGTAGTTCAGACATCATAAAAATATTTTGAAAAGTGGTTGTTGTTGTTGAATTTTTACCTCCGTGTTGATGACTGGGTTATTTGTGCCTGCATCTACTGTTTCTTTGTTAGGTATAACAGTCTCTTGTTTCTCATCTGCTGGGATATCTTGCGCTTTCTCCTTTGTACTCGTGATGGTGATCTGCAATGTTGTGGCGCTGGAAATCTCTTGCACACAAAGTTCCTGTTCTGTGACATTTTCGTCTGTTTGAGGTTCACTATGGGGTTCAATTTCAACACGGGTTGTCTCTTGGTCTTGCAGTGCTTGTGATACCTGGAGATCAAACAATATGAGTTTGTGGTTCACTTTCTTTCCTGCCATTTATGAGTTTTCGGTGTGGGTAATAGTGGGCTATGGAAGTTTACCTCCTCTTTGTTGTTTTCTTCTTCTTTGTTGTTTGTTATGCTAATGGTTGATTGTGGGTTAGGCTCTTGCATTTGGTTGGCGGGGCTGCTGACTTGATTGTTCTTCAGCTGAGCCTAAATTTTGTTGGAGGTTTGTTAGTTCACTTATAACTCTATCCGATTTTGAAAGGAAAAATGGATGTTCATACTGACCTCTTCACAGGTTCTGACGTCGATCGTATCTTGTGCTTGTGTTGGGGTAGTTCTTGTTGTAGCATTGTTTGTTGTGAGGTTGCTTTGTTTGTTGTGTTCATTCGTGTTTTTGGGGTTGTTGATGCCATCCTGCTGTTGGAGTTCATCTTGGCCTGGCGTGCTATTGGTACGTTCCTGAAAGCATTGAGGCAGTTCTTTTCAGTTTAGGTATGAAAACATGGGTTTGCTTTATGGTGCGTATGGCACCATGCATTAGTATTTACTTACCTGTTTTTGCCGCTTTATCTTGTTCTTGTCAATGCCTATGTCCCTTGATTTTGTTCATCTCTTCCTCTCTTCATCTTCTTCTTTTTTCTCCTTTCTCTTGGTTTTGTTGTGGCTACGATTTCATTTGTGCGGTTGGCATCGGCTAGTCTACTTGAGGATGCTGGATCTGCTTGCTCTAGTGTCTGCAGGATCGCGTTGTCTGTCAGGTACCTTATGCAAACTATGTCCTAGAATTGTTTGAGTTGTTCCAATGAATCCATCAGGGCAATTGTTTGTTGCACGACTAGGTTCTTGTTTTTTAATTCAATATCTTTTCCTTTTCGTTGCATTGGTTTTCAGCCCTGGTGGTTACTGCGGGTATCTGTTCTGCTTCATGGAGTACTTTTTCCAATAATTTGTTTATCCTTTGGAATCTTTCTTCTGCTCCTGTGCTGATGCTTTTGTTTGGTTCCCTGCTTCCGCTGGTGCCGACACGTGGTTCGCGCCGGCGTTTGGGTGGAGGTGGTAGCAGTTTGGTCGTGTTCTGGTGTTGCTGTTGTTTGCGATGTTCTCCTGCTATCTGCCGAATTGAAGACGAAGTTGATGCTGTGTTGGCATAGAAGATCCTCTCTGCTGTTCCTTTCCATGTCTGCCTCGTTTTGGTGGAATGTAGTTAATTAGAATGGAAACCATTTTCAAAAAGGGAAGGACTGATTTATGTACAATATAGCTATACTTGTATTTTGCCAAATTCATAGTCATCTGGTCGTGCTTTTCCATCCCTTTTCATGTCTGCTCTAGCTATTTTCGCTAGGTCACTCTCTTTGAGATGGTTTGCTCGTGGTAATGAGGTCTTGTCCATCGTCTTTGCAATCTCCCGCATTTCTTTTGTGTCGGTTGGTAGCAGCAGGGAGTCGAGGTACATGATTACTGGCCCCTATGCCAAACCATTGACATGCTTTTTGTTCTTTTCTTCCTGAGGCAAATTTCTATGTTTCTGCCATATCTTGGCTCCTTCCTTAATACATTCGACGATTACCTCACAGAAATCCATCTTTGCCATCTCTGGATAGTCCATGTCCTCTACCATTATAGCTTGTCGGGCGAAGATAGCGGCGCTTGACCTACAAACAATGTTGTGGAAAAAAATAAGGAAAAATATTTTAATTGATTTCCTGTCTGACTGTTCGTCATCTAGTTCCACCAATTCATTTAGCTCCGTGAACAGTTCTTTTGGCCTGAAATTTGTAATTTTGAAGCCAAGGTCTAACATCAGTTTTTTCATTGAAGTTGGGCTCTTCGCTGGCCTTGGTGCTGACTTTTTCGTGCCGTTTGGGTATCCAAACACCTTGTGTATAGCTTCCTTGGTAATCTTGAGTTTCTTGTCTTCGGTACCATCACCGAAGGTTATTGTCATGCTTTCTATGTCCAGGTTGCCGTAGATGTGTGCTGCAAGTGGTCTACAGATGGAGCCCGTTATTTTGCAGTTCTCTATGCTGCCAAATCCTGCCGTCCTAATATCTTGCCTGTGACGGTCTTTAAGTAAACTCCATGCTTTCTTGACATGAGCGAATGCTGCCCCTGCCTTGATTTGGCATTTCTCTTCGTCTGTTTCTTGCTGTTCTTCATCAACTGTTGGTGCTGCCAATTCTTTTCTGCATGTCTTTCTCCTCTTTCTGTCCTTCTGTCCTGATTTGTTCTGTTTCAGAAGACAAAAAGAAAGGTTTTCGTTAGAAAGGAATGTTAGATCCGGAGTCCTTAATAGTGGTATTCAAAAGTAGTACATAAGTGTGTTTTTACATCGTCGTCATGTTCTGCGTCGGTGTCATGCTCTTCGGCATCATCGTCGTCTGTAGGAATGAAATCTGCATCATGTTCCCTGTCATCGTCATCATCATTGGTATCTGAACCTTCGCTGTTGGTATCGTCTTGTTCTTTTTCTACCCTTCGTCGTTTGTATTTCTTCTTGTGTTCACCTTGTTTCTTCATGGCGGTTGGTGCTGTTGGCGGGAGTACCATTAGAGGTAATGGCTGATGCTGCAAGGTACTAGTGTCGATGATGTTTTCAGCATTGTCCTTTTGCTTTTGCCTTTTTGCTCCAGGAGTAGAAACATTGCTTGTATATGATTTCCTCTTTTTTTTTGCTTGTTGCTAGATGTTTATTCTTGTTGAGCCTAGTGTAAGTTATCATTTCTTTGCAGGTGGTTTGTTCCTCATGTTTTGTTCTGTGTCCTTTTCTGATGAATGAGGAGACATGCTGCCTGTTTCTGCGCTTTGAATATCACCATCTTCGTGTCCTGTATAATGACCAGGTAACAAAAAAGGATGTTCTTTTTGTCCGAAAATAGTTGATACACATTTAAAATATATATCTTCCATGATTATGCATAAGGAATGTGAAACTCCCTAAGGGGATTTTTAGTTTTATTTTCTTGGGTTAAGATAGGTTATTACTATTGTTACCGATTGAGCTAATCAGGGGATGGAAGAAAATATTAATTATGGTTATGAGTGCAACTGGGGTAGTGAAGTTAGGGTGAAGCATTTTCTGAGACAAAAATGCACTCTGCAGGTGATATTTCATAATTGGAGGAATATCATCAATGATAGTTCAAGATTTATTGGGTAAGTTAAACTGTTTTTGAATTAAAAATAAGAGAGTGTGCAAACATTTTTAATGTTTTTTATAAAGAAATATATAAAAAGTGGCAGGTAGTTTTATTTGTAGACATATTTAATTATGTTGTCAAGGACAGATGTTATGTTATTAATAACTCTCAATATAGTTTTTTGTAGATGGACAGTGGATACTTTTTGCTCAAACCTTTGACAGGAGCTTGCTGATTTGCATGCTCTTTAGCAGGGTCTTCATCAGTATTTTGCTGGGTTTTAGCTTCTTCGTGAGGATTTGTCATTGCTGCATAAAAAATGGGTAGGTGTTAGAAGCAGAGTCGAGTGTCACAGGAAAAAAACCTGCATGGTGTGAAAACAAATTTGCATGGATAGAGAGGCACGGGTTGTTTTACCCTAGAAGCACAGGGTACACCTATTCTTTGTTCACGGTATTTGACAATAGAGGCACTTAATTTGAAAATCGGTTACATTAACGGGACAAGGGATGTAGAAAATCTCGTACGGTTATCAGTTTTGGCCTCTCAGGATGCTTGCGGGGTTTGGATCTATCGACGTATTCTAGTTACTGATGTTTCAGGTTTTTTACCTTTGAGCACAAATCGTATGGGGAAAATCCCAGGGCGGAGAGCAGTAGCATTTCTATAAAATCTTATCTCTGCGCTAGTTCAATTTGTTAGGAAAATTGATTTAGGTTATTAGAAAACTCCTTGGTAGCGGTGGCTAGGGTTGCTGTTCCTGGAAGTGGAAAAATCACTACGATCTACCCGGTGGAATGGAGTGGGATAGAATGATAATTACCTTCAGTTGCTTGTGCGGTGTTCTTCGTTTCCATCTGCTTATTGTGTCGTTGCTCCTTTTTTGTTGCGATTTCCGCCGCCGCTGTTGAAGTCCTCGCTGTCGGTCGCCACAGCCGGCGGGATTATTGGTGTTGTCTCGGGCAGAGTGTGGCTGTTTGTATGTCAGATTTGAGTGTGGTTGGCGGACGCGGTGGCGGTTGTCCGGTGACGCGAACTCGATTTCGAGTTTGTGTTTGTGTGCGGAAGGAAGGAGGAGAGCGTGCGGGAGTGATGAAGGTTTCGAGATTTACTTTGCGGAAGGGGAAGCAAGCTAGTAGAAGAGGGAGGGAGAGATGGAAATCATCGAACCGTCTCTAATCTTCAACCGTCCGTTTGGGCATCAAGATTCGTTATGCTTGGCTTGGGTTTTTTTGTGTGCTACAGTATTTTTTTTAGTGTTGAGATTGTTAGTGCTGAAGTGGAGCCTCTCTACAGGCATGTGGATGCAGGCACACGAGGCACATAAGTGCAGGTCCTACAGGCATGTGGATGCAGGCATAGGAGGCACAGAAGTGTGGGTTCTACAGGCACTTCCAGAGGGAAGCACAGGAGGCACGGACGTGTGGTTCTACAGGCAGTTCGAGAACCACGGGACATGCCAGAGTCGCGTGAGGTATGTGGATGTAAGAACCGGAGGCACGGAAATGCATCTAACACAGGCATGGACATGCTGCTTCTCGAGGCACGGGTATCAACCCTCTGGATGTAGTACAAGAGTGCGGTGGCAGAGGCATGTGTTAGAATGCACGGTTAAAGAGGCATGGTTGTGAAGTTTCAGGAGCGACGCGGGCGTGGCAGTGGGACCATGTAAGAGTCACGGCGCATGTTTCGTTAGGCACGTGAGGCACGTTGGTTCAGGCATGGAAGGCAGAAAAGGTGAATCCACAACAGGCACGTACGTGTGTTTTCTCAAGTCACGGGTGTGCACTCTCTGGATGGACAAACGTGTGGCAGCAGAGGCATGGGTCCGACTACTCGGTTACAGAACCACTTTCGTGAAGCCACGTGGGTGTGGCTTTATGGGGCACGTAAGAGTCTGGGCGAGTGACACGTTAGGCACGTGGGTGCATGTACGTGTAGGCACAGAAATGAAGGCACCACGTTTGTGAAGTCACGTGGTAGTGCTGAAGTGGAGCCTTTCTATAGGCATGTGGATGCAGGCACACGAGGCACTTAAGTGCAGGTTCTACATGCACGTTGACGTAGGCACAGGAGGCCAGTGTCGTGTGAGGCGCGTGGATGTAAGCAGCGGAGGCACGGAAATGAAGCCAACACCACGAATGCGTGAGCAGACTCCTACTTCAAGTACGGCACAGCGTCAGGCCACTCCTCCTGTTTCAAGTCTGACACCGTGTTAGGCCAGACCTCCTGCTTAAATTCCGGCACAGTGTCGGGCCACTCCTCCTGCTCCAACTCAGCCATGGCAGCCGTCTCCGCCGCCTCAGCAATCGCAGAAGAGACACGCCGCAGCTATGGTGCGTAGCGGTACGAGTCGAGGTAGTACAGGAAGTACAGGTGGAGACAAGCGATATAAATATGGTCCAAGCCTCGTTCCTCTCCCTCAGAGGCCTTACGACATGACCGAGGAGCATAACACAGCCATAGTGAGGGCCGAAGTGGGCTCCCATTTTGGACCGAAACCGGCACCGCCGCCAATGGAGAAAGTGCCTGAGAAAGTTATGGACTACTTTATTCATATGGCAAGAAAACCAGCTCCCAAGCCTGTTGACTCAGACTATGAGCGCCAAATCAGGAAGGCACATCGAGCACAACTACAGAAAGAAGCGAGCTCGAGCTCGAGCCAACAAGCAGCTGTCAAAAAAAGCGGGAAAACCATTCCCCAGCTGGGAGAACAGGCGGCGCAATCGATCCCCCCGCTTGTTGTGCCAACAACACATGAGAGTACGCGCGCCCAATATTATTGTGGGCAAACCGTTAACGTTCCCCAGCTTGGCGATGTGGTAATAACCGAGGAGCATATAATGCAGGCTGAAATGCTCAAGATCACTGTTGGACAACTCCCTGAGATCGAGCCCATGTCTCCCCTTAGAGAGGAGGAAATAAAACGGAAATATGTCTGGGGCCAACCTTTGGTCGAGCCCGAGGAGGTCAAGAACCTCCGAACGAGAATGTATGAATTGCATGATTGGTACATGAAAATTACCAAAAGTTCCAATCGAGAGTCCCTCACACTACTAGGAAAAGGGCTATAGATAGGATTGATACTAATGGCGCACCAGGGAAGTAGTGCGCCACTACTATATACTAATGGCGCACCTGTTGGTGATGAGCCATTAGTGTGGAAGACACTAATGGCACACCAGAAACAGGGTGCACCACTAGTATTAATTTTTTTCCATTTTTCCATACATACTAATGGCGCATCAGGTCGACAATGCGCCATTACTAGTTCTAACTAGTAATGGCGCACCAGGCAGAGAGTGCGCCATTACTGTAATTTTTTTCTTATTCTTTTTTTGCAAAACTACTAATGGCGCACCGTTTCACAGTGCGCCATTACTTTACTAGTTTAAACTAGTAATGGCGCACTATTACACGGTGCACCATTAGTGTATATATTTATATTTTTTACTTTTTTGCAAAACTTCTAATGGCGCACCACCTGCAGGTGCGCCATTAGTAACCAGGGTTACTAATGCCGTATTTCCTTATGGTGCGCCATTAGTAACCTGGGACCCCAACAAGATATTTTGGACAGCCCCACACCTACCCACTCACTTTCCCCACTTCATTCCCTCCACCTCCTTCTCCAAGCTTTCGGCTGCCTCCTCCTCCTCACCTCATTTCCACCATAGATTCATCAAAATTAAGTGGTGAAATTACCTTTTTTGATAGGTAAGTAAGGGGAAAGCTATCTTCATGATGTAGATCTACTTTTTTTCTCCCTAGCTCGCTCCAACAACGTGCACATGCACTTTTTGTGCCCTAGCTAGATCTATGTATGTTTGTGGTGTTGCATGTGTTTGTGGTGTTGCATATATGTTTGTGTTTGAAGGTACCGGTATTTGAAATGTGATAGTTGCCAATATTTTGCCGGAATGTTTTGATTCATTTCCGTTTCGGCGAGAATTTTGGCACTATGCATTCTTTTTGGTCCTATTTTTAGGGAAGGTCATGCCAAATTTTTTCTTGGTTCTAAAATATCGTTTTGCTCTACCCCGGAGGCGACCATGGTCCGCACGATGACTGAAGGCATCGTGAATAGGTTTTTGAGCTCCGCGAAGGCCGAGATGCTTCAAAAGAACGAGACGGAGATAAGATGTCCGTGTCGAAGATGCAAGCTGAAGAGCCTCATTGCGGACCCGGATTCCGGGCAGGTGCGGGACCACCTGCTCTTGCGTGGTTTCATGGATGGCTATCGGTGGCAAGGTGATGAAGATGACTATGAAGTCGTCCATGGCCGGGGCCGGGCAAGAAATGAGGAAGGGCAACAAGACAAGTACCACCGCGGCGAGGGCGGGCGAGAAGACGAAGAATCTCCTGGACATGATCATGACGGTGATGCTGTACACAGTCATCATGTAGAAGATGTCGTACATGATGATGAGGAAGATCAAGACGAAGGGCACGATCATGAAGATGAAGATGCCGGAGCAGACGACGATGGAGGTTGGGTGCAGGACCCTCATATTCAAGAGCTTCTTCTCAAGCAGACGGATAATGCAAGAGCTGCCGCCCGAGAGAAAGCCAAGATGGATCAACTGGAGATAGACGCGGTTACTCCATTGTATGAAGGATGCAGGCCCGAGGATACCCACCTGAAAGTAACGCTCATGGCTCTGGAGATGAAGGTAAAACACAAAATGACCGACGCATGCTTCGACGAGAACATGTCATTCTGGCACGAACGTCTTCCCAAGGGGAACAAGTGCCCGACCAGTTTCGAGGAGGCGAAGAAAATCGTGTGTCCTCTGGATTTACCGCACGTGAAATACCATGTGTGCATGAACAATTTTATCATTTATCGGACGAGCACGCGGAGTCTACCATATGTCCGGTGTGCGGCGTCACTCAATACAAGAAGAGGAAGAAAGCTCCTCGAAAATCGGTGTGGTACTTTCCGATCACTCCTCGTCTGCAGCGGTATTTCGCGGACACGAAGGTAGCAAATCTCCTGCTTTGGCACGCGGATAGGGATGAGAAGAAGCGGGAAGATGACGGAAATGATCCGGAGAGAAATAGAAAAAGACAAGATGCTGAGTCACCCTAAGGATGCGAGCTAGTGGCAAGCGTTGAACTTTGAATGCCCAGAATTTGGGAAGGATCCAAGGAACATCGTGCTAGGCGCGAGCACCGATGGAGTCAATCCGTTTGGCAGCCAGAGAAGCACACATAGCACCTGGCCTGTGTTTGTGTGGATGTACAACCTTCCCCCCTGGTTGTGCATGAAGAGGAAGTACATTCACATGAGTATGCTAATTGAAGGGCCGAAACAACCAGGGAATGACATCAATCTGTATCTGGGGCTGCTGAAGGAGGAGCTAGACACGCTGTGGAAAACGCTAGCCAATACGTGGGACGCCGCAGAGAAAGAATATTTCCCTATGAGAGCCGCACTGCTCATGATGGTGCATGACTATCTCGGTTACGGATATCTCGCGGGGCAGGTAGTCCACGGATTTTCTAGATGCGTAAGGTGCATGGATGACACAACGTATCGCCAGCTAGATAGAGATCCCGGGTCTTCGAAAACCGTGTTCATGGGACATCGAAGGTGGCTTTGCGACGATGACCCATGGAGGAAATGCAAGGATCTGTTCGATGGTGAAACCGAACCCCGAAAACGCCAGTGTACGAGGAGCGGCGAGGAAATAGACGAGCTGTTGAAAAATTGGAAAGACTGCCCACTGCCGGGAAGGAAGCAAAAGGCACCAGAGCCAGGAAAGAAGCGAAAGGCCCCAGAGCCACTGCTGAAGGTATGGAAAACGAGGTCTGTTTTCTGGGACTTGCCGTACTGGAAGATCCACCGTGTGCCTCACAGCCTTGATGTCATGCATATGACGAAGAACGTGTGCGAGAGTCTGCTTGGTACCCTGCTCAACATGCCAGAGAGGACCAAAGATGGGCCGAAAGCAAGGGCAAACTTGAAATCAATGGGCATCAGGCAGGAGCTTCACGCTAATGATGATGATGATGATGAGGCGAAGCAGGACATAGAAAGTCATCGCAAAGGCAAAAAGGCCAAGAAGACCGGAAATGACTACCCTCCCGCGCGCTTCACTCTAAGTCAGGAGGAGATCGAGCAGTTTTTCACCTGCCTCCTAGGAGTAAAACTTCCTTACGGTTACGCGGGGAAGGTAAGTAGATACCTAGACCCAGCAAAGAAGAAGTTCAGCGGGATGAAGTCTCACGAATGTCACATGCTGATGACGCAGATACTTCCAGTTGCAATCCGTGGGATCATGGACGCGCACGTCCGTGAAACGCTATTTGGCCTATGCAACTTTTTCGACGTCATCTCTCGGAAGTCGATTGGCGTGAGGCAACTCAGAAGGCTACAGGAAGAGATCATGGTGATACTATGCGAGCTTGAGATGTACTTCCCGCCCGCATTCTTCGACGTTATGGTGCATCTGCTGGTCCATATCATGGAGGATATCATCCAACTCGGGCCGACGTTCCTGCACAGCATGATGCCGTTCGAAAGGATGAATGGTGTCATCAAAGGATACGTTCGCAACATGTCACGTCCAGAGGGAAGTATAGCCAGGGGCTTTCTGACCGAAGAGTGCATCTCCTACTGCACGAATTATCTAGGCATCGAGAACCCCGTTGGTCTGCCCGTCAACAGGCACCTCGGTAGGCTCGCTGGATGGGGTCACCGTGAGGGTCGCCGCGAAATGCATGTCGACTTCGAGGGTCGACTCGCCGACTTTGAAAGAGCAAACCTAGTCGCGCTACAACACATAGACGTGGTCGATCCTTGGGTGGTAGAGCACAAAACCTTTATTGAGAGGACGTACAATGACCGAGGCCAACAGAGGACGGACGGAGATATACTCAAAGAGCACAACTCATGTTTCACGCGTTGGTTCAAGCAGAAGTTTCTGTCGTACCCTTTACATGAGGATTCTTCCGCGGAAGAACAACTCATATTCGCCTTGTCACAGGGCGCCGAGCACAACCTAATGACCTATGAGGCGTACGATATCAACGGCTACACATTCTACACCGAGGACAAGGACATGAAGAGCGAGGGTTATCAGAACTCCGGGGTAAAGATGGAATCCTACACCGGCAACGACAAGGACAGATACTACGGAAGGATCGAGGAGATCTGGGAGCTGAGCTACGCTGGGGAGAAGGTCCCAATGTTCTGTGTCAGATGGGCCAAGAGCGTCCTAAAAGAAGACCGGTATTTCACCACCATGGTTATACCCGAAGCCAAATCCAAGACCGCGGGCGCAAACGTCACCGCGAAAAATGAGCCATGGGTACTGGCTTCCCAAGTGGACCAATGCTTCTTCATTACCGACCCGTCAAAGCCCAGTCGTGTTGTCGTGAGGAGAGGCAAAAGGAAGATCATCGGAATGGATGGAGTAGCCAATGAGCAAGACTTTAACAAGTACGGTGACCCGAAGATCGAACATGACGACGACGACGATGTAGCAGCACACACCACAAGAAGAAGCAGGACCACCCTACCTAAAGGACGTCCGTTCCACAGAAGAACTCCATTTGCGAAAAAGAAGGGCAAGAAGATTGTGAACAGATAGCTAGCTAAGATCGATTGTATTTAAATCGTAGTCTTCATTTCTCGATTGTATTTCATGGGCACTTTTTGATGTCATGAATATTTTTAAATTTCATGGGCACTTTTTGAATTCATGAGGACACTTGATCTCGATCCCCCTCCATCTCGATCTCGATTCCCCCTCCATCTCGATCTCGATTCCCCCTCCATCTCGATCTCGATCCCACCCGTACCCTCCCCCGCTAGCTAGCTCCACCGCCGCCGACGACCCACCGCAACCCTCCCCGGTCCACCGCCGCCGACGAGCACCCGCCCCCCCGCACCCCTGGGGGGTTATTACTGTTTTTATAAAAAAATATTACTGTTATGATTTAAACAAGTTTGAACATATATAAACACAAATAAATATCAAACAGGATTTTAAATGCATAAAAAATATTGGGGAGCCTGGGAATCGAACCCAGGACCTACTGGTGTGTGTGCTGCGTATTGACCAATCGGGCTAGTGGGTGGGGTCTGTTGTAGATAGGGTTAGGTTGTATATAACCTGACAAGTCGGGCTAGATTAAATTACTTATGGAGCACCCCTCGGTGGTGCGCCATTGCTATGGATGTACTTATGGCGCACCCCTGGGTGGTGCGCCATTGCTAAGCCTCCCCCCACTAAAATCCCTAATCTCCATTTCTCTCTAATCCCTCCCCTGCCTCGTCTCACCCGCGCCTGACCACCACCGCCCACCACTTCCCCCGTGCTCGCCGTCCCCGGCCGTGCTCGCTTCCCCCGCCGAACCCGACCACCTCCCTCACCGTCCCCCCTCCGCCCGCGCCCTCACCGCCCCCCTCCCCCCGCGGCCCC
>NC_041384.1:7773506-7838171 GCF_002162155.2 Triticum dicoccoides | reverse complement strand
AGCGCGACAACTAGGGTTCCTAGCCGCCGCCACCGCTGCCAGCCCGCCGCCGCGGCGCGGCTAGCCAGCCGAACCCTCCGCTGCCCCGCCTCCGATACAGGACCCCAGCAGCGCCTCCCCCCATCAAGCAGCCGCTCCCACCAGCGGCGCCCCCCTCCCTGGAGCAGGCGCTCCTGCCCAGCAACGTTGCCGCCCGGAGCTACGCCGGCGACCAGTCCGTAGGCAGGTAGCCACCACTCCTTCATCCTTCCTCCCTCTTCCCTCATCCCCCCTCCCTCCTTCCTCTTGCATCCTCTGTTCAATGTTTTGCTTGCTGTGTGATTTTTCCAGAGCATGCTCAAGTTTACATGTGAAAGGATTGTGCTTGATAGGTGTTTGTGATAATGCCTCTAAGGGAGGGGGGCATCACGTCATTAGTCTCTGTATCAGAGTCTTTTTTTCCTAGCCGTGTTGTCACCGAAAAATGCAATAAATTCTCATGGTTCAAAACCTTTGATACTTGGCTTCTCCAAATGAGAAATTTATGCATGTAATAATTGGTTTACCTTAGTTTGCAGAAATATGAAATTAAGCCTTACTTAGTAACAATGTTTCAATATTAAAAAATGGTATTAGTAGTGGTAAACAAGCATATAATCCCTCCCAGGTAGTAACAATAACTTTATGCAGGAGAGTGAAAGAAGAAGCATAGGCGAGCAGGTTCGATCACAGTTGGAGAAAAATTGAGGCGTTTGTTGGCTCCAAGACAGTGATACAGGTATATACATGTGCTCTGCTTACTTGATCATACAGAAGATTTTCATATAAGAGTTACGTTTCAAGTTGCTGATCCTTTTCATATAAGTTTTCTTCCAAGGAGTTGTTCTCTGTCTGGTCCAATTCTAAAGAAATAAAAAGTGAATAGTTTGTTTGTTCCCTGTGTGGTCACTCTATTTTTTGAGTACTGACATTATTTATGTTTGTTAGCAGCAAGATATTTAAATGAAGCTTGTTCTTTTTCAACTGTTCAACTGATGCCATGAAACTGAATATAGTAGTTGAAAACCCTGTTTTTCTTCCTGATCGTGAAAATTTGAAGTCCTGTTTGTGTTTTGGTTTTGTTGGTTGACAATTATGTTTAGTTTTTCATTTCATGGGTGCTGTAAAATGTGCAGGTGGTGAGTTGAGGCTCAGCATACAGCTTGTTTGGACTAACCAAGAGGACGAGGTATGTTGCTTGCCCAAGCTAAGTGACACATACGCGCCAAGTTTTCTGTTATATAATTACCTGTTAGTGCTTAGTTAAACTGCATGATCCGGCCATAGCAGATGGATGGTACTAGGTGTTGTTTTGTTTCTTGCCAATGTATTCAGAGAGCAGATGTGCCACTGCAGATTTCTTTTCTTGAAGGCAGCTCACATAAGTTGAGCTACAAGTGAACAACTTGCTGCTATTAGATCTGGAATGGAAGCTCACATAAGTTGAGCTGATTTTTGTCCATATGAAAGCAGAGGACCATATGGTCTGTGGCCTTTTCATCCATATGAAAGTAGAGGCACATTGTGGTGCTAGTTTGCTGGGTTTTGTCTCCGACCATTGTGTCGTGATGAATTTGCAGGTACCCCGAGAGGCCCTTGAGTTTGCCGGAATGTCGATTAACTTCCGTTTTGGCAAATTCGGGTACTCCATATGTCCTATTTGAAATTTTCTGTGAATTTTAGCATGACTTTGCTAAAAATAGGACATATGGGGTACTTGCGATAATGCATGGGCCGGGGTATCTTAGTACTTAATTAAGTAGGATCAACTGCCCCTTTATTCTTCCTGCATTAAACCATAGGTGGCCATAGAGCCAAGTGATTAGGCCCAACTTAGAATTCTCCTTAGCATCGATAAACCCTAGATGATAAACCCAACATAGGTGGAAATAGAGCCAAGTGATTAGTGCCTAGTGATTAGGCCCAACCTAGGGTGCCTCGGCATCGATAAACCCTAAATGATGAAAACTTAACTTGGCTGCCCCGGATGCCTCGGTGTCGATGAGAACCTAAATGATGTACACTTAGGCTTTTAGGGTGCCTCGGTGTCGACAAACCCTAAATGATGAAAGCTTAGGCTTTTAGGGTGCCTCGATGTCGACAAACCCTAAATGATGAGACCATGATCTTGTTCCTTGACAATAACCAACTTTTTGACCAAACTTTTTTCCTATTTAGAGCAAAACATGGCCCACAACGATGAGGCCGGTGGTTCGAGCGGCAAGCAATTCCGGGAGTTGTCCCAGGAGATGGAGGAACAACCTCACCGCTATGAGGACGCCGCGGAAGACACCGATCCTGATTACACAACCCCTAGTGGCATCGGGGATGACACCACTAATGGTGCCGCCGAGGATGCCACCACTGATGATGGCGGCGCACACACTGATGGCAGCCAACTGAAGAAGCAAAGGAAGGACCGGCGCCCGAATGCGCTCCGCACCCTCAAGGAGGAATTCACTCAAGTGGACTCCGACGGGAATCCAACGGAGCCGAAACATATAGTCAAGGGGTACTCGCTTCAGCTCGGGTGCATTCTCCGGAGCACCGTCTCGATCAACACCGAGAACCTTAGGCATAAGGACTGAGGGAATTTGCACAACCTCCTCTTCACGAAGCTGCACGAACGATACAAGTTCCCCGCCGAATTTGAAAACACACGCCTCTCAGGGAATAAAGTGAACAGTGCCGCCCTCACGAAGATGAGCACGGCCCTGTCTACTTGGAAAAGCGCGGTGAAGAGAATGATTGATAAAGGTGATAGTTATGAGAAGATCAAGGCGAAATATCCTTTGATGAGCGAAGATGAGTACAAGGAGTTCAAGATCAAGTGCGAGAGCAGTGCAACCTCCGAATCAAGTCAGTGGGGGAAAGAAATGCGGGAGTTGAACTTAGGGGAACACAAACTCGGTCCCGACGGTTACAGAGTGGCGGAGCCTATATGGGACAAGGAGGACGCGGAGCGTGCCGAGCAAGGCCTACCGCCCCGCTTCGAGAAATACAGTGGTGACAAGCAGACCAGGAACTATGTCAGGGCCCGGTACAAGGAGGACCCGATAACAAAGGAGGTTACCACGGATCCGAAGACCAGGGCGCTTGAGCTTCTTCTGGTAAGGAATACACCCCCGCGTAATTAGCTCCATATGGTTGCACTCTAATTAATCCCCAATATTTCTAAATGGTTCACATTCCTTTCACAGGACACTGAAAGCAGTAGCGCGGGGTCGTCTAAGAGCTCCCCTTTCGACACCCCTTTAAATAGGGCGTTGAACGTAATGAAAAACAAGGATAAGCTCACTAAGCCGACATCAGCTGGTCGTGTGGCCGGCAAAGGCTTGTCCACAAAATGGGGGTCATACTATACCGCTGGTGTGCGGAAGGAGAAAAAGACCAGCTCGGAAAGCCAGACGCGCGAGGTTGAAGAACTCAAGGCACAAGTGGCGCGGATTTCGGAGCTTGTCCAAGAGCAAGTGCAACAACAACTTGGAACGATGCTCAACGCCATGGTGCCTACATTGATTCATGGGCTGACTACGTGGATTGCGGGCGGCCAACAGGGGCCTCCCCCGGTTCCCAGCTTCACGGCCAGCAACTCGCACAGCGCGCAGGCGGCGCCATTGGTGTCTCCGGTGGCGGCGCCATTGGTGTCTCCGGCGGAGGCGGTATTCGTGTCTCCGGCGCCGGCACGGGCATTGGAGCTTAATGCACCCGGGTGTACGCCGGCCGGCACCTCGCCAGCAAGCGCCCCCTCCGTCAGTTGCACGCCCGCCGTTGGTGGTGCCTCGACATTAATCGAGCTCGACGGCATCACGGTAACCAAGCCTCTCGGCCGATGACTTCATCTCCTTGCCTTTGACTGGGCATCCCAGACGCCCTGTACATGTTTTCGCAGGGCATCGCCGATGTTCCTTGCACTCTTCTACACTTCGTGGGCGCCGAGTTGGTCGATGTCGCCAAGGGCAGAATCGTTCAACCGGGCAACCCCATGTTCCATGGTAATCCGATGCCACCCACAATGTATAGGGTTGAAGTGGTTCGGGTGCTGCCAGGCTACGACGAGCTGTTACCTCCGATTCGACCCGCTGGGGCCGACGAAGAAGATGAGATGACCCTCAGCACCTGCGTAAACTGGCCCCTGCTTTGGCCGAAGAGCCAGATTTGTTTGGGGGTAGGGGACACCACCCCATAGACAAGACCGCCAGTCGTGCCGGCGCCAAGCCATGGCAAGAACGCCGCAACGCTACCGGACCTGCCGGACATCCCTATGGCATAGGATCCAGACAGCCCTATGGCACAGGATCCGGACGGCGACGACAATGACGATGGTACATTTACCAAAGTTGATAAGTACTTTGCCGAACATGGGTACGCTGACGAGTTCTGCGGGCCTCTTTCTCAAGAACCCAACCAAGACGACCGCAATCTAGCTGGTACGTCGGAGAAATCCAATTGCAACAGGCATCGTCTGGCGTTCAGTTCTCAGGACACGCCTCCAGCTCCCGCCTTCACCGAGTCTCAGATAGCTGAGGTGCAAAATATTATCAGCCCCAACATGCTCAAGAAGGCGGTCTGTGAGCAGTACTTGGTCCCATTACAGGAGATCAAGAAGAAGGGACGGGAATGAAAGACTAACAAGGGCGCCGGTGCGAGCCAGCCGGCACCGAGTTCGATCCGTGCTCAGGACGGGCCCCGCCTCTGGTACAGGACCCCAGCAGCGCCTCCCCCCATCAAGCAGCCGCTCCCACCAGCGGCGCCCCCTCCCTGGAGCAGGCGCTCCTGCCCAGCAATGCTGCCGCCCGGAGCTACGCCGACGACCAGTCCGTAGGCAGGTAGCCACCACTCCTTCATCCTTCCTCCCTCTTCCCTCATCCCCCCTCCCTCCTTCCTCTTGCATCCTCTGTTCAATTTTTTTGCTTGCTATGTGATTTTTCCAGGGCATGCTCAAGTTTACATGTGAAAGGATTGTGCTTGATAGGTGTTTGTGATAATGCCTCTAAGGGAGGGGGGCATCGCGTCATTAGTCTCTGTATCAGAGTCTTTTTTTCCTAGCCGTGTTGTCACCGAAAAATGCAATAAATTCTCATGGTTCGAAACCTTTGATACTTGGCTTCTCCAAATGAGAAATTTATGCATGTAATAATTGGTTTACCTTAGTTTGCAGAAATATGAAATTAAGCCTTACTTAGTAACAATGTTTCAATATTAAAAAATGGTATTAGTAGTGCTAAACAAGCATATAATCCCTCCCAGGTAGTAACAATAACTTTATGCAGGAGAGTGAAAGAAGAAGCATAGGCGATCAGGTTCGATCACGGTTGGAGAAAAATTGAGGCGTTTGTTGGCTCCAAGACAGTGATACATGTATATACATGTGCTCTGCTTACTTGATCATACAGAAGATTTTCATATAAGAGTTACGTTTCAAGTTGCTGAACCTTTTCATATAAGTTTGCTTCCAAGGAGTTGTTCTCTGTCTGGTCCAATTCTGAAGAAATAAAAAGGGAATAGTTTGTTTGTTCCCTGTGTGGTCACTCTATTTTTTGAGTACTGACATTAGTTATGTTTGTTAGCAGCAAGATATTTAAATGAAGCTTCTTCTTTTTCAACTGTTCAACTGATGCCATGAAACTGAATATAGTAGTTGAAAACCCTGTTTTTCTTCCTGATCGTGAAAATTTGAAGTCCTGTTTGTGTTTTGGTTTTGTTGGTTGACAATTATGTTTAGTTTTTCATTTCATGGGTGCTGTAAAATGTGCAGGTGGTGAGTTGAGGCTCAACATACAGCTTGTTTGGACTAACCAAGAGGACGAGGTATGTTGCTTGCCCAAGCTAAGTGACACATACGCGCCAAGTTTTCTGTTATATAATTACCTGTTAGTGCTTAGTTAAACTGCATGATCTGGCCATAGCAGATGGATGGTACTAGGTGTTGTTTTGTTTCTTGCCAATGTATTCAGAGAGCAGATGTGCCACTGCAGATTTCTTTTCTTGAAGGCAGCTCACATAAGTTGAGCTACAAGTGAACAACTTGCTGCTATTAGATCTGGAATGGAAGCTCACATAAGTTGAGCTGATTTTTGTCCATATGAAAGCAGAGGACCATATGGTCTATGGCCTTTTCATCCATATGAAAGTAGAGGCACATTGTGGTGCTAGTTTGCTGGGTTTTGTCTCCGACCATCGTGTCGTGATGAATTTGCAGGTACCCCGAGAGGCCCTTGAGTTTGTCGGAATGTCGATTAACTTCCGTTTTGGCAAATTCGGGTACTCCATATGTCCTATTTGAAATTTTCTGTGAATTTTAGCATGACTTTGCTAAAAATAGGACATATGGGGTACTTGCGATAATGCATGGGCCGGGGTATCTTAGTACTTAATTAAGTAGGATCAACTGCCCCTTTATTCTTCCTGCATTAAACCATAGGTGGCAATAGAGCCAAGTGATTAGGCCCAACTTAGAATTCTCCTTAGCATCGATAAACCCTAGATGATAAACCCAACATAGGTGGCAATAGAGCCAAGTGATTAGTGCCTAGTGATTAGGCCCAACCTAGGGTGCCTCGGCATCGATAAACCCTAAATGATGAAAACTTAACTTGGCTGCCCCGGATGCCTCGGTGTCGATGAGAACCTAAATGATGTACTTTTAGGCTTTTAGGGTGCCTCGGTGTCGACAAACCCTAAATGATGAAAGCTTAGGCTTTTAGGGTGCCTCGGTGTCGACAAACCCTAAATGATGAGACCATGATCTTGTTCCTTGACAATAACAAACTTTTTGACCAAACTTTTTTCCTATTTAGAGCAAAACATGGCCCACAACGATGAGGCCGGTGGTTCGGGCGGCAAGCAATTCCGGGAGCTGTCCCAGGAGATGGAGGAACAACCTCACCGCTATGAGGACGTCGCAGAAGACACCGATCCTGATTACACAACCCCTAGTGGCGTCGGGGATGACACCACTGATGGTGCCGCCGAGGATGCCACCACTGATGATGGCGGCGCACACACAGATGGCAGCCAATCGAAGAAGCAAAGGAAGGACCGGCGCCCGAATGCGCTCCGCACCCTCAAGGAGGAATTCACTCAAGTGGACTCCGACGGGAATCCAATGGAGCCCAAACATATAGTCAAGGGGTACTCGCTTCAGCTCGGGTGCATTCTCCGGAGCACCGTCTCGATCAACACCGAGAACCTTATGCATAAGGACCGAGGGAATTTGCACAACCTCCTCTTCACGAAGCTGCACGAACGATACAAGTTCCCTGCCGAATTTGAAAACACACGCCTCTCAGGGAATAAAGTGAACAGTGCCGCCCTCACGAAGATGAGCACGGCCTTGTCTACTTGGAAAAGCCTGGTGAAGAGAATGATTGATAAAGGTGATAGTTATGAGAAGATCAAGGCGAAATATCCTTTGATGAGCGAAGATGAGTACAAGGAGTTCAAGATCAAGTGCGAGAGCAGTGCAACCTCCGAATCAAGTCAGTGGGGGAAAGAAATGCGGGAGTTGAACTTAGGGGAACACAAACTCGGTCCCGACGGTTACAGAGTGGCGGAGCCTATATGGGACAAGGAGGACGCGGAGCGTGCCGAGCAAGGCCTACCGCCCCGCTTCGAGAAATACAGCGGTGACAAGCAGACCAGGAACTATGTCAGGGCCCGGTACAAGGAGGACCCGATAACAAAGGAGCTTACCACTGATCCGAAGACCAGGGCGCTTGAGCTTCTTCTGGTAAGGAATACACCCCCGCGTAATTAGCTCCATATGGTTGCACTCTAATTAATCCCCAATATTTCTAAATGGTTCACGTTCCTTTCACAGGACACTGAAAGCAGTAGCGCGGGGTCGTCTAAGAGCTCCCCTTTCGACACCCCTTTAAATAGGGCGTTGAACGTAATGAAAAACAAGGATAAGCTCACTAAGCCGACATCAGCTGGTCGTGTGGCCGGCAAAGGCTTGTCCACAAAATGGGGGTCATACTATACCGCTGGTGTGCGGAAGGAGAAAAAGACCAGCTCGGAAAGCCAGACACGCGAGGTTGAAGAACTCAAGGCACAAGTGGCGCGGATTTCGGAGCTTGTCCAAGAGCAAGTGCAACAACAACATGGAACGACGCTCAACGCCATGGTGCCTACATTGATTCATGGGCTAACGACGTGGATTGCGGGCGGCCAACAGGGGCCTCCCCCGGTTCCCAGCTTCACGGCCAGCAACTCGCACAGCGCGCAGGCGGCGCCATTGGTGTCTCCGGTGGCGGCGCCATTGGTGTCTCCGGCGGAGGCGGTATTCGTGTCTCCGGCGCCGGCACGGGCATTGGAGCTTAATGCACCCGGGTGTACGCCGGCCGGCACCTCGCCAGCAAGCGCCCCCTCCGTCAGTTGCACGCCCGCCGTTGGTGGTGCCTCGACATTAATCGAGCTCGACGGCATCACGGTAACCAAGCCTCTCGGCCGATGACTTCATCTCCTTGCCTTTGACTGGGTATCCCTGACGCCCTGTACATGTTTTTGCAGGGCACCGCCGATGTTCCTTGCACTCTTCTACACTTCGTGGGCGCCGAGTTGATCGATGTCGCCAAGGGCAGAATCGTTCAACCGAGCAACCCCATGTTCCATGGTAATCCGATGCCACCCACAATGTATAGGGTTGAAGTGGTTCGGGTGCTGCCAGGCTGCGACGAGCTGTTACCTCCGATTCGACCCGCTGGGGCCGACGAAGAAGATGAGATGACCCTCAGCACCTGCGTAAACTGGCCCCTGCTTTGGCCGAAGAGCCAGATTCGTTTGGGGGCAGGGGACACCACCCCACAGACAAGACCGCTAGTCGTGCCGGCGCCAAGCCATGGCAAGAACGCCGCAACGCTACCGGACCTGCCGGACATCCCTATGGCATAGTATCTGGACAGCCCTATGGCACAGGATCCGGACGGCGACGACAATGACGACGGTACATTTACCAAAGTTGATAAGTACTTTGCCGAACATGGGTACGCTGACGAGTTCAAGAACCCAACCAAGATGACCGCGATCTAGCTGGTGCGGCGGAGGAATCCAATTGCAACAGGCGTCGTCTGGTGTTCAGTTCTCAGGACACGCCTCCAGCTCCCGCCTTCACCGAGTCTCAAATAGCTGAGGTGCGAAATATTATCAGCCCCAACACGCTCAAGAAGGCGGTCTGTGAGCAGTACTCGGTCCCATTACAGGAGATCAAGAAGAAGGGACGGGAACGAAAGACTAACAAGGGCGCCGGTGCGAGCTAGCCGGCACCGAGTTAGATCCGTGCTCAGGACGGGCCACCTTCACCTAAGGATATCTCGAGGAGGGTGCATGTGGTGGGTAGGGCGATGCTACCGCCAAATATGCTGAATGCTGCAACCGGTGCTATGCGGAGTCTACACGACAGTGTTCGTTCTTTGGAGAAGCGGCGTCTCAGAGAGAAGGATGTGGCATACCCGGTTTTCGTGGCCAAGGTGCCAGTGGGCAAGGGCTTTGTGGATGGCGACATCGGGGGTACGATCGTCCTGCGGTTTGATGACATCTTTGCTATGTTTAACCTTCATCCGCTACACTACACCTTCGTTCGACTGTTTTCGCTGAGTATGGAGATGCGGATCATTAGAGACAAGACCCCGAACATCGTGATAGTCGACCCCTTCTACATGCGTGCCAAGCACTTGAGCAGCGCTGGGGACCGCCAAGTTGCGAGTTCACACCTCGAAGGCGTCATTTTGGCAAACCCAGAAAAGGATAACTTCCTTGTGGCTTACTTTCCCGAGTAAGTCATCCCTTAACTGTCCCGTAACATATGATTTCTTAGATTTCGATCGTTCTTTTTTTTCTAACATTCCGTGTTCTGTGCAGTGACACACATTGCACACTCATCCTCTTAAGCCCAAAATATTCCATGGCCACGTATTTAGACCCGAACCGTAACTCCAATATAGACTACACAAATGTCAAGAAAGTTCTTGATGATTTTCTCCCCGCCTACGCCAAATCTGGAGGCACCTTCACCAGGGCAGTTCGTAAGTACGACAAGCACATGTTCTCACACAATACGAAGTTCTGCTGCGTCAAGCAGCCGCCTGGCGGTCAGAAGGATGCCTACAACGACCTTCATCACATGCGGGCGATCGTAAGGGACCATCATCAACTTCTGCTACCAGATAATCTCAAAGATTGGGCCGCGAGCTTGTCGGCAGTCCAGGACGCGGACCTCAGACAAGAATTCTTTCGCATCCAGTCGGAGTTTGCGGACATCATCCATCAAGATGTCCTTCATACCTCGGGGCAGTTCTTCCTCATATATCAACCGTCCAATAGTGACATAGATGAAATGCTACAAATGCAGGGTGACAACGACCGCGATTTCATGACCATCACGACAGACGGCGGCTTCATCCACGTTCCTGTCCGATGAGTTGAGTCGAAAGTAGTGATGTGTAGTTCTGAAACATTGATTGGCTCATGTTGTAATTATACTTTAATGAATTCGTATGTCTCTTTGGTTTGGACAGTCGTTCAACTTAGATGTAATCGATGCTATTTATTAGTAGGACCATGAATCGTGCTATTAATGTCTTGCTTTTCTCTTCCGATCCTTTTGTTGCATACTTACATATTGCTTATGTATTGTCTGTTGTTTGGCTTGTGCATAGAGATGCCGTCGTATGTCGTGTACAAGGGTAAGGTTCCCGGAGTCTACGACGACTAGGAGGAGTGTCGGAGACAGGTTCACCGTTTCAGCGGTAATAGTTACAAAGGGTACACCACTAGGGCGGAGGCCGAATCTAGATACGCCCGCTATCTAGCGGGAGAGAGGAGGGAGCATTGGAGGAACCGGATGAAGACCAGTTTGATCGCGGTGATGCTCATCGTGATGACCACAACTCTCTTCTATGTGATGGTAGTTTAGATGATCGATATCGACTTGTAATGTGAAGACAAACTCGATACTCGCGGTCTTGAGACATGTAATGTTTTATCTTTGTTCGGTCTTTTGAATTCGGAGACTAATATGATGAATTATATTCGAAGACTAATCTTCTATTGTATTCGATGAATCTGATGTTGCTGTGTGCTGCTGTCTATATTCTGTCTAATAATATATTTTATATTCTGTCTAATAATATATTTTGCAACCTGCGCAAAAATCAGAAAAGGAAAAAAACCAAATATTCATACTAATGGCGCATCACCACCAGGTGCGCCATTAGTATGCCAAAGGATACTAATGGCGCATCAACAGAGAATGCGCCATTAGTATGACAAATCCATGCTTACATATGGCCCCCCGGGAGGCACACTAATGTCGCATGCTGTTACATACTAATGGCGCACTAGTTGGTGCGCCATTAGTAAGATATACTAGTGGCATGCTACTAATGGCGCACTGGTAATGCGCCATTAGTAGGCAAAACCAGTGCGCCATTAGTAGGCCTTTTCCTAGTAGTGTCAGGGTGCCAGTCAAGGAAGAGCATTACTTCCATAAGAAAGCTCTTTCCGTTGAGTATTCAGAACTATTTCCGTTATTCAATCAAGATGCACTCGACAAATCTATCGTCAGTTGCTATTGTTTGTAAGTGTTTAATTTCTGTAATTTAAGTTTCAAGCTAGCTCTAGTGCTCATTGATTGATCATTAATTACCTGTAATTATATATCCTCACTATATATATTCTTTTCTGTGGTATTATGCAGGATGAAGATGTATGAAATGAAAAAAGTTGGACGCTATGGCATTGGGTTCATTGACCCAAATACCGTTAATGAATACACATGGAAATTGGAATGGTGTAGACAAGATGTAGAGAAAAACATGCTAGAGTTCTTGAAGTGCCTCAATACCAATGAAGATATACTACTTCCTTACAACTTCGAGTGAGTCACACTGTCTTGTACTACAAATTCTGTTTTTGCTTACTAGCTAGATGTTAATAAGTGTATAGGGTTTAGGGTTATAGTTGATTAGTGTTATGCACATGCCCGCTTAATTTGTACCACTAGATCTTGTTAGACATTAAAGTTGAAGAAGGAAAAGTTGAAGTACTGGACTCACTACTTAAAAAAGAAAGTGACTACAACATCGTGAAGGGGATAGTCAACAGGTAATTTCAATCATTATTAACTATATCTTGGCCTATTTAGTTCGTCATTTCCTGATATGAACTATTTAATAACCCCTTCATTAATTTTCTTTGTCAGCGGGCAGGGCTTGGGAAAAGTGGTTACAATTATGAATGACACATCTTACCCCTGTCTGGGAGGTCCGGTGGAATCTTGCTAGGCATCCATTCCACGTACTTGGAACTTTTGTCCACGTCAAAGGGGGAATATCATATCAAATTTCACCTTCGAAACAAGTCCAACAATTTCCTTTGGAGCCTGGTGGTTGTATATGGCGCCGCTCAGGACGAGTTTAAGTCTGCTTTTCTAAAGGAACTTGTTAATACCTGCTGAGACAATCCCCATCCCATGTTAATCTGGGGGGGGGGGGATTTCAATATCCTTTGATATCAGCAGGAAGAAAACAATGACCGGTTTGATACTAGGTGGCCTTTCCTATTTAATGTTGTTATTGATAGCCTAGATCTGCGGGAGCTCACTATGTCTGGCCGTCAGTATACCCGGGCCAATAACCGACCAGTTCCAACTTTCGAAAAACTTGACCGGGTGCTGGTTACCACCGACTGGGAATATAAATATCCCCTAGCCTCGGTACGGGCACTAGAAAGGATTGAGGCCTTATCGGATCACGCTCCATTGCTAACCGATTTTGGAGAAACACCTCCAAGTTCTAACCGTCATCAGTTTAAATTTGAATTGGGATGGCTCACTAGAGAGGGATTCCTGGACATGGTCAAGAAAGTGTGGGCGCGTCAACCTCGCGGCAACACGCCCATTCAACGATGGAACAATCAAATCCGCGCCTTGCACCAATTCCTTCGTGGATGGGCTAAACACACTACTGGCATTTACAAAAAAGAAAAGTTGCGGATTTCTAGCTTAATCGATACCCTCGATAAAATTGTGGAGGTGAGGCCTCTTTTTGCTGCTGAGATTGAGCAAAAAAGCCATCTTAATGAGCAGATTGCACGCTTTCTTCGTGAGGTAGAGATTAAATGGTACCAACGTTGCAAGGCTGATTCGCTCGTTCGAGGTGATGATAATACGAAATATTTTCAAATGCTAGCCAATGGCAGACATAGAAAGAAACATATCTTTGCTCTTGACTAGGAGGAAGGCCGTATTGAGGGGGAAGCACCGCTCAGAGACTTTATTACTAAATACTACAAAGAGATTTTTGGACCTTCCACTGAAACACATTTTGAGCTGGTCGAGTCTATCACTCATGACATCCCTGAAGTTTCGGAAGCGGAAAATGAATTCTTAACCTCTCCATTTTCTGAAGAGGAAATTCGAACCGCGGTGTTTCAAATGGAACACAACAAGGCTCTGGGACCGGATGGTTTTCCGGCAGAGTTTTATCAATGCTTTTGGGACATGATCAAGGCGGACTTGATTCAGTTGTTTAACCAACCGCATACCGAAGACCTTGATATTTCCCGCTTAAACTTTGGGGAGATTATCCTACTGCCTAAGATTAAGGAGGCCAGTCGTATTCAACAATATGGACCGATTTGCCTTCTCATTATAAGCTTCAAAATCTTTATGAAGGTCACTACTAACTGGTTGAACGGGGGGCTGACCATGTCGTCAAGTCCACTCAAACAGCATTCATGCAAGGACGCAACATACTAGATGGTGTGGTTGTGCTGCATGAAACGGTACATGAGCTTCACCAAAAAAGTTGAATGGAGTGATCTTTAAAATAGATTTCGAAAAAGCCTATGATAAAGTTAAATGGCCCTTTTTGTTGAAAACTTTACGCATGAAGGGGTTTTCACCAAAATGGTCTCGATAGGTTGAGAGTTTTGTTTCTGGAGGTAGTGTGGCCATCAAAGTTAACAATGAGGTTGGCAACTATTTTCAGACAAGGAAGGGGCTTCGCCAAGGGGACCCCGCATCACCCTTTTGTTTAACATTGTGGCTGACATGCTAGCTACCCTTGTTGAGCGGGCTAAGGTGGCCGGTCAAGTTAGCGGCATCATTCCTCATTTGGTAGAAGAGGGTTTATCTATCCTACAATATGCGAATGACACAATACTTTTCTTGGATCGTCATCTAGATAAAGAAAGAAATCTCAAGCTGCTTTTATGTGCATTTGAGAAACTTTCTGGCCTCAAGATTAATTTTCATAAGAGATCACTTTTTTGCTTTGAGGATGCTGCAGAACATGCACCTAAGTATGCTGACATTTTTGGATGCCAGCTCGGGCAGTTCCCGATTCAGTATCTAGGTATTCCCATACACTATCGGCGTTTAATTATCGCTGACTGGAAGCACGTGGAAGAGAGACTTGAGAAACGGCTAGCCAGTTGGAAAGCCAAACTCTTGTCATATTGGGGGCGGTTGATATCGATCAATCCCGTCCTAAGCAACATGGTTTTATATATGATGTCATTCTTCCATCTACCAAAAGGGGTTCTTCAGCATCTTGATTACTTTAGATCTAGGTTTTTTTGGCGGTGCTATAATGAATCAAAGAAATATCGATTGGCTAGGTGGACTGTATTATGTAGACCAAAAAGTCAAGGGGGACTTGGAATTCAGGACCTTGAGATTAAAAATATTGCTCTTCTCAGCAAATGGGTTTATAAACTACTCACTGAGGATGGAGTATGGCAGCAAATCATTCATAATAAGTACATGGAATCCAAAGCCATTTCTCAAGTCCATTGGAAACCTGGTGACTCACATTTTTGGTCTGGTGTCATGAAGGCCAAGGAATTCTTTTTCCAATTTGGGACTTTCTCGGTTAGGGACGGTTCCCAGGTTCGATTCTGGGAAGACAACTAGCTAGGGACCACACCACTCATGGTGCAATACCCGAGTTTTTATAGGATTGTTAGACATAAATTTGTCGCTATCAAACAAGTTTTGGGACAAGAAAACCCTGATATTTCATTCCATATGAACCTATTAGGACCTCGCCTGGCATCTTGGAATGAGCTACTCATACGTCTAGAGGCTATTCAACTGTCAGATGAACCGGACATCTTTCGATGGAATTTGCATCAGAATGGCAAGTTTACAGTCAAATCCATGTATGATGCAATGTTTCATTGTGATGTTCCGGTTGATAACAGGAAATTGTGGAAGCTTAAAATCTCTCTAAGCATGAAGATATTCATCGGGTTCCTAAACAGAGGGGTCATCTTAACTAGAGATAACCTGGCACGACGCAACTAGAAAGCCACCAAGGCGTGTGTCTTTGCCCAACATGACGAGTCTATTAAGCACTTCATTTTTGAGTGTAAGTTCGCTCGAGTGGTTTGGGCCATAGTTCAAGTAGCTTCAAATTTATACCTACCACATAGTGCTCGTAACATGTTCGGCAATTGGTTGAGGGGTATTGATAAACAATTTTCTGGACATTTTCTTGTGGGGGCGGCTGCCTTATGCTGGGCATTGTGGCTTACCAGGAATGATGTGGTTCTTAATAAAAAATGTGCTTCATCTCCTATGCAGATTATTCATATATGTACGCGATGGCTCCGTACTTGGTCTATCCTGCAGAGGCCGGATGACAGGGACCTTTTTATGATGGCGTCTACACGGTTGGAGCGTACGGCCAGGGAGGTTTTCTCCCCCCATGGATGGCGGTGTGATCTCCGGATAGGATCTGCCACATCATAGGCCGGACTTATTTATATTTTTATGTTGTAAAACGTTTTGATTTTTGGGGTCGGTTGGACTTCTTGGCTATGTGCATCGAGTTATGCAGAGGCCGGGCATTCTTTAGATGCGATTGTATCACCTCGATATATCAATTCAATGAAATGTCCTTTATCCAAAAAAAATCCAAACTACTCTGCATTTGATCAAGTTTAGCTCCAGAATGCTCCAAATCATTTGATCAAGTTTAGCTCCCAACATTGCTGTATTCAGTAGGGCTAGCTCGAACCGTGTGCACCAGGAAGAAGGCCAGCTCGAACCAACAGGATGCCCTACAAAACAATTTCGAACGAGGTGCGTGTAGTTAGCAGATTAGCCGCTCATGTATGTGTAGATAGAGGTATGAGTAGCTAAATTCAAAAACTTTCCTACACTAGGCACTATAAACTTCCAGTACACAAAATTCAGTTATCTTTTTAGTTGGAAAATTTCTGTAACAAATTTCAGAAGCTTGTATTTTCAAGGTAAATCTAACTATGCTTGAAACTAAAATTCAAACTGAGTATGCAGTAAATTATTTTTGCAAGATATTTACTGAATGTAAGAAGAAGCATATGGTTTACTGAATTTAAACTGAAATGTAAGAAGAATGCAAGTACACTATGTTTCAGATTTGTGCAAGATATTTACTGAATGTAAATGTAGATGTTTACTGAATGTAAATGTTTGAAAATTTGTGGCTTATCAAACTCCAGAGAAACTAATCAGATTGTCAATCAAACTAATCAAATTTGTGGCCGATTTCACAATCCTGTTTGAAGAAGAATCTAGCTAAATATGATAGGATTACAACCTCGTTAGATTACAACCTTGTCAGATTGTCATGGCCAAATATGACAACCTTCAAGATTGTTGCCTTAATCATAATGTACCAGCAACTAAATGTACTTATCTTTATCTTTGGCTCCATCTTTTGGAAGATTGGCACCAATATGTAATTACTATACTTATCTTTATCTTTGGCTCCTTAATCCTAATCTACCAGCAACTGAAGTTTTGGTGCCTTATGATGTAGGGGAGATGCTAATACTCTTAGAATGGTCATTGGAGCCAATTGTTTCAATCAAGAGAACAATTTTCTACTGAATGCAGGAGTGCTCTACAATGCCATATGCCATTGCTCAGGTAAGAAAAGAGTAAAATAGAAGAGCTATAACTAAACACAATGGTAGCTAAAGTACATAAGAATGTCATTGGTTTCTTCGGGTACCTTAAGCCTTGTGTATTGCTTCAGGTTGTCATGGCAAAAAATTATCTGAATTGGCATTAGCTAAATATTTAACTGAATTTTGCAAATTGTCATGGCCAAACTCTTCAGGTTGTATCTTAAGCCTTCGCTAAAGAGTTAACTGAATTGTGCAGATTCTGCTGGCCAAAAATTCAGTTAATTGCCTCTTTTTTGCAAATTCTGCAGGCCAATAATTTGCATGTTCATGGACTAACATTAACATGTAATGTAGGAGGAGGATCAACATCAAACTACTCACATTAAACTGAATTTTTCCAAAGTCACAGTTAACTGATTTTTTTCCAACATCTAACTACTCACATGAACATGTAATGTAGGAGGAGGATCAACATCAAACTACTCAAAGTTAACTTCTGCTTAGCCAATAATTTTGATCACTGAACACTTCAATTACTCAGCAAATAAACTAATTTTTTTTCCAAATTAAGAGTTAACTGAATTCATCAATTTTACTTTGCACATTTTCTCACCAGCAACCTTGTACTTCTTCTCGCGGTGCTTGTAGGGGAGATACTGCGAGCAAAATTTCCAGAGTGGCAATTGTGATAATTGTCAAAAACTAAGAGTGGAAAATATAAAATAAAATTATTTTTCCTTTGCCATAGAATGGCAATTGTGATAATTGTCAAAATCTAAGAGCGGCAAAAGTGGAATGTCAAAATCTAGAGTGGCATAAAAAAATTGGCAAAATCTAGAGTGGCAAAAACAAAATTTTCCCATCATTTTATATCATTTTTTGGTAATAAACTATTGACATAGTGCCAAGTGTCAGTTGCTGTTTTTTGCACGTTTTTTAGATCGCAGAATATCAGTACCAAACAGAGTCCAAACGCAGTGAAACTTCACGGAGATTTTTTATGGACCAGAAGACACCCAATGGGCCAAAGAAGCACCTAGGGGGTGCTCCAAGGGTAGCACAAACCACCAGGGCACGCCTGGGGGCCCAGGCGCACCCAGGTGTGTTGTGCCCACCTCCGGACTCCCCCGCACCGAATATTTGCTCTATAAATACCCCAATATTCCAGAAACCCTAGGGGAGTCGACAAAATTTTATTCCAGCCGCCGCAGAGTCCAGAACCACCAGATCGAATCTAGACACCATCACGGAGGGGTGCATGATACGTCCATTTTGCATCATGCTTTTGAAGGAAATATGGCCTAGAGGCAATAATAAAGTTATTATTTATTTCCTTATTTCATGATAAATGTTTATTATTCATGCTAGAATTGTATTAACCGGAAACATAATACATGTGTGAATACATAGACAAACAGAGTGTCACTAGTATGCCTCTACTTGACTAGCTCGTTAATCAAAGATGGTGATGTTTCCTAACCATGAACAAAGAGTTGTTATTTGATTAATGGGATCACATCATTAGGTGAATGATCTGATTGACATGACCCATTCCATTAGCTTAGCACCTGATCATTTAGTATGTTGCTATTGCTTTCTTCATGACTTATACATGTTCCTATGACTATGAGATTATGCAACTCCCGTTAGCCGGAGGAACACTTTGTGTGCTACCAAAGTCACAACATAAATGGGTGATTATAAAGGTGCTCTACAGGTGTCTCCAAAGGTAGATGTTGTGTTGGCGTATTTCGAGATTAGGATTTGTCACTCCGATTGTCGGAGAGGTATCTCTGGGCCCTCTCGGTAATGCACATCACATAAGCCTTGCAAGCATTACAACTAATATGTTAGTTGTGAGATGATGTATTACGGAACGAGTAAAGAGACTTGCCGGTAACGAGATTGAACTAGGTATAGGATACCGACGATCGAATCTCGGGCAAGTAACATACCGATGACAAAGGGAACAACGTATGTTGTTATGCGGTCTGACCGATAAAGATCTTCGTAGAATATGTAGGAGCCAATATGGGCATCCAGGTCCTGCTATTGGTTATTGACCGGAGACGTGTCTCGGTCATGTCTACAGTGTTCTCGAACCGTAGGGTCCGCACGCTTAAAGTTACGATGACAGTTGTTATGAGTTTTATGCATTTTGAGGTACCGAAGTTTGTTCGGAGTCCCGGATGTGATCACGGACATGACGAGGAGTCTCTAAATGGTCGAGACATAAAGATTGATATATTGGATGACTATATTCGGACACCGGAAACGTTCCGGGGAAGTTTCGGATAAAACCGGAGCACCGGGGGGTTACCGGAACCGCCCAGGGGGTTAATGGGCCTCATGGGCCTAAAGTGGAGAAGAGGAAGGGGCTGCCAGGGCAGGCCGCGCGCCCCCTCCCCCCTAGTCCGAATTGGACAAGGAGGGAGGGGCGGCGCCCCCCTTTCCTTCTCTCCCCCCTCTGTCCTACTTGGACAAGGAAAAGGGAGGGGATTCCTACTCCCGGTAGGAGTAGGACTCCTCCTGCGCGCCTCCTCTAGGCCGGCCGCACCCCCCTTGGATCCTTTATATACGGAGGCAAGGGGGCACCCTAGAACACACAAGTTGATCCTCGTGATCGTTCCTTAGCCGTGTGCGGTGCCCCCTGCCACCATATTCCACCTCGGTCATATCGTTGTAGTGCTTAGGCGAAGCCCCGCATCGGTAGAACATCATCATCATCACCACGCCGTTGTGCTGATGGAACTCATCCCCAAAGCTTTGCTGGATCGGAGCCCGGGGAGCGTCATCGAGCTGTACGTGTGCTAAGAACTCGGAGGTGCCGGAGTAACGGTGCTTGGATCGGTCGGATCGGGAAGACGTACGACTACTTCCTCTATGTTGTGTCAACGCTTCCTTTGCGATCTACAAGGGTACGTAGATCATACTCTCCCCTCTCGTTGCTATGCATCACCATTATCTTGTGTGTGCGTAGGAAAATTTTGAAATTACTACATTCCCCAACAGTGGCATCCGAGCCTAGGTTTTATATGTTGATGTTATACGCACGAGTAGAACACAAGTGAGTTGTGGGCGATATAAGTCATACTGCTTACCAGCATGTCATACTTTGGTTCGGCGGTATTGTTGGACGAGGCGACCCGGACCGACATTACGCGTACGCTTACGCGAGACCGGTTCTCCCGACGTGCTTTGCACATAGGTTGCCTGCGGGCGACAGTCTCTCCAATTTTAGTTGAACCGAGTATGACTACGCCCGGTCCTTGCGAAGGTTAAAACAGCACCAACTTGACAAACTATCATTGTGGTTTTGATGCGTAGGTAAGATTGGTTCTTGCTTAAGCCCGTAGCAGCCATGTAAAACTTGCAACAACAAAGTAGAGGATGTCTAACTTGTTTTTGCAGGGCATGTTCTGATGTGATATGGTCAAGACATGATGCTAAATTTTATTGTATGAGATGATCATGTTTTGTAACCGAGTTATCGGCAACTGGCAGGAGCCATATGGTTGTCGCTTTATTGTATGCAATGCAATCGCGATGTAATGCTTTACTTTATCACTAAGCGGTAGCGATAGTCGTGGAAGCATAAGATTGGCGAGACGACAACGATGCTACGATGGAGATCAAGGTGTCGCGCCGGTGACGATGGTGATCACGACGGTGCTTCGAAGATGGAGATCACAAGCACAAGATGATGATGGCCATATCATATCACTTATATTGATTGCATGTGATGTTTATCTTTTATGCATCTTATCTTGCTTTGATTGACGGTAGCATTATAAGATGATCTCTCACTAATTATCAAGAAGTGTTCTCCCTGAGTATGCACCGTTGCGAAAGTTCTTCGTGCTGAGACACCACGTGATGATCGGGTGTGATAGGCTCTACGTTCAAATACAACGGGTGCAAAACAGTTGCACACGCGAAATACTCAGGTTATACTTGACGAGCCAAGCATATACAGATATGGCCTCGGAACACGGAGACCGAAAGGTCGAGCGTGAATCATATAGTAGATATGATCAACATAGTGATGTTCACCAATGAAACTACTCCATCTCACGTGATGATCGGACATGGTTTAGTTGATTTGGATCACGTGATCACTTAGAGGATTAGAGGGATGTCTATCTAAGTGGGAGTTCTTAAGTAATATGATTAAATTGAACTTAAATTTATCATGAACTTAGTCCTGGTAGTATTTTGCAAATTATGTTGTAGATCAATAGCTCGTGTTGTTGCTTCCCTATGTTTATTTTGATATGTTCCTAGAGAAAATTATGTTGAAAGATGTTAGTAGCAATGATGCGGATTGGATCCGTGATCCGAGGTTTATCCTCATTGCTGCACAGAGGAATTATGTCCTTGATGCACCGCTAGGTGACAGACCTATTGCAGGAGCAGATGCAGACGTTATGAACGTTTGGCTAGCTGAATATGATGACTACTTGATAGTTTAGTGCACCATGCTTAACGGCTTAGAATCGGGAGTTCAAAGATGTTTTGAACGTCATGGACCATATGAGATGTTCCAGGAGTTGAAGTTAATATTTCAAGCAAATACCCGAGTTGAGAGATATGAAGTCTCCAACAAGTTCTATAGCTAAAAGATGGAGGAGAATCGCTCAACTAGTGAGCATGTGCTCAGATTGTCTGGGTACTACAATCGCTTGAATCAAACGGGAGTTAATCTTCCAGATAAGATAGTGATTGACAGAATTCTCTAGTCACCATCACCAAGTTAGTAGAACTTCATGATGAACTATAATATGCAAGGGATAACGGAAACAACTCCCAAGATTTTCGTGATGCTGAAATCAACGAAGGTAGCAATCAAGAAAAACATCAAGTGTTCATGGTTGACAAGACCACTAGTTTCAAGAAAAGGGCAAAGGGAAGAAGGGGAACTTCAAGAAGAACGGCAAGCAAGTTGCTGCTCAAGTGAAGAAGCCCAAGTCCGATCCTAAGCCTGAGACTAAGTGCTTCTACTGCAAAGGGACTGGTCACTGGAAGCGGAACTACCCCAAGTGATTGGCGGATAAGAAGGATGGCTAAGTGAACATAAGTATATTTGATATACATGTTATTGATGTGTACTTTACTAGTGTTTATAGCAACCCCTCCGTATTTGATACTAGTTCAGTTGCTAAGATTAGTAACTCGAAACGGGAGTTGCAGAATAAACAGAGACTAGTTAAGGGTGAAGTGACGATGTGTGTTGGAAGATCATCATCGCACACTCCCTATAATTTCGGGATTAGTGTTGAACCTAAATAAGTGTTATTTGGTGTTTGCGTTGAGCATGAATATGATTTGATCATGTTTATTGTAATACGGTTATTCATTTAAGTAAAAGAATAAATTGTTGTTCTGTTTACATGAATAAAACCTTATATGGTTACACACCCAATGAAAATAGTTCATTGGATCTCAATCTTAGTGATACACATATTCAAAATATTGAAACCAAAAGGTGTGAAGTTAATAATGATAGTGCAACTTATTTGTGGCACTGCCGTTTAGGTCATATTGGTGTAAAGCACATGAAGAAACTCCATGCTGATGGGATATTGGAATCACTTGATTATGAATCACTTGATGCTTGCGAACCATGCCTTATGGGCAAGATGACTGAAACGCCGTTCTCCGGAACAATGAAGCAAGCAACATATTTGTTGGAAATCATACATACTGATGTATGTGGTCCGATGAATATTAAGGCTTACAGTAGGTATCATTATTTTCTGACCTTCACAAGATGATTTGAGCAGATATGGGGATATCTACTTGATGAAACATAAGTCTGAAACATTTGAACAGTTCAAAGAATTTCAGAGTGAAGTGGAAAATCATCATGACAAGAAAATAAAAGTTTCTACGATATGATCGCAGAGGTAAAATATTTGAGTTACGAGTTTGGTCTTCAGTTAAAACAATGTGAAATAGTTTCACTACTTACGCCACCTGAAACACCACATCATAATGGTGTGTCCGAATGTCATAACCATACTTTATTGGATATAGTGCAATCTATGATGTATCTTACCGATCTACCAGTATCGTTTTGGGGTTATGCATTAGAGACAACTGCATTCACGTTAAAAGGGCACCATCTAAATCCGTTGAGACGACGCCTTATGAACTGTGGTTTGGCAAGAAACCAAAGTTGTCGTTTCTTAAAGTTTTGGGTTGTGATGCTTATGTGAAAAAAGTTTTCATCCTGATAAGCTCAAACCCAAATCGGAGAAATATGTCTTCATAGGATACCCAAAGGAGACTGTTGGGTACACCTTCTATCACAGATTCGAAGGCAAGACATTCGTTGCTAAAAATGGATCCTTTCTAGAGGAGTTTCTCTCGAAATAAGTGAGTGGGAGGAAAGTAGAAAGCTTGATAAGGTAATTGTACCTTCTCCCTTATTGGAAAGTAGTTCATCACAAAAATCTGTTCTTGTGACTACTACACCAATTAGTGAGGACGCTAATGATGATGATCATGTAACTTCAGATCAAGTTACTACTGAATCTCGTAGGTAAACCAGAGTGAGATCCGCACCAGAGTGGTACGGTAATCCTGTTCTGGAAGTCATGTTACTAGACCATGATGAACTTGCGAACTATGAGGAAGCGATGATGAGCCCAGATTCCGCGAAATGGTTTGAGGCCATGAAATCTGAGATATGATCCATGTATGAGAACAAAGTATGGACTTTGATGGATTTTCCCGATGATCGGCAAGCCATAGAAAATAAATGGATCTTCAAGAGGAAGACGGACGCTGATAGTAGTGTTACTATCTACAAAGCTAGAATTGTCGCAAAAGGTTTTTTGACAAGTTCAAGGTGTTGACTACGATGAGAGCTTCTCACTCGTATATATGCTTGAGTCTGTCCGAATCATGTTAGTAATTACCGCATTTTATGAAATCTGGCAAATGGATAAACAAAACTGCATTCCTTAATGGATTTATTAAAGAAGAGTTGTATATGATGCAACCAGAAGGTTTTGTCAATCCGAAAGGTGCTAACAAAATGTGCAAGCTCCAGTGATCCATCTGTGGACTGGTGCAAGCATCTCGGAGTTGGAATATACACTTTGATAAGTTGATCAAAGTATATAGTTTTACACAGACTTGCGGTGAAGCCTATATTTACAAGAAAGTGAGTGGGAGCACTACAACAATTCTGATAAGTATATGTAAATGACATATTGTTGATCGGAAATAATGTAGAATTATTCTGCAAAGCATAAAGGAGTATTTGAAAGGAGTTTTTCGAAGAAGAACCTCGGTAAAGCTGCTTACATATTGAGCATCAAGATCTATAGAGATAGATCAAGACGCTTGATAAGTTTTTTCAATGAGTACATACCTTGACAAGATTTTGAAGTAGTTCAAAATGGAACAGTCAATGAAAGAGTTCTTGCCTGTGTTACAAGGTGTGAAATTGAGTAAGACTCAAAGCCCGACCACGGCAGAAGATAGAATGAAAATGAAAGTCATTCCCTATGCCTCAGCCATAGGTTCTATAAAGTATGCCATGCTGTATACCAGATCTATTGTATACCCTGCACTGATTTAGCAAGGGAGTACGATAGTGATCTAGGGGTAGATCACTGGACAGCGGTCAGAATTATCCTTAGTAAAATAAGGATATGTTTCTCGATTATGGACGTGACAAAAAGGTTCGTCGTAAAAAGTTACGTCGATGCAAGTTTTGACACAGATCTGGATGACTCTAAGTCTCGATCTAGATACATATTGAAAGTGGGAGCAATTAGCTAGAGTAGCTCCATGCAGAGCATTGTAGACATAGAATTCGCAAAATACTTAGGGATCTGTATGTGACAGACCCGTTGACTAATATTATCTCACAAGGAAAACATGATCACACCTTAGTACTCTTTGCGTGTTAATCACATAAACAATGTGAACTAGATTATTGACTCTAGTAAACCCTTTGGGTGTTGGTCACATATCGATGTGGACTATGGGTGTTAATCACATGGTGATGTGAACTATTGCTGTTAAATCACATGGCGATGTGAACTAGATTATTGACTCTAGTGCAAGTGGGAGACTGAAGGAAATATGGCCTAGAGGCAATAATAAAGTTATTATTTATTTCCTTATTTCATGATAAATGTTTATTATTCATGCTAGAATTGTATTAACCGGAAACATAATACATGTGTGAATACATAGACAAACAGAGTGTCACTAGTATGCCTCTACTTGACTAGCTCATTAATCAAAGATGGTGATGTTTCCTAACCATGAACAAAGAGTTGTTATTTGATTAATGGGATCACATCATTAGGTGAATGATCTGATTGACATGACCCATTCCATTAGCTTAGCACCTGATCATTTAGTATGTTGCTATTGCTTTCTTCATGACTTATACATGTTCCTATGACTATGAGATTATGCAACTCCCGTTTGCCGGAGGAACACTTTGTGTGCTACCAAAGTCACAACATAAATGGGTGATTATAAAGGTGCTCTACAGGTGTCTCCAAAGGTAGATGTTGGGTTGGCGTATTTCGAGATTAGGATTTGTCACTCCGATTGTCGGAGAGGTATCTCTGGGCCCTCTCGGTAATGCACATCACATAAGCCTTGCAAGCATTACAACTAATATGTTAGTTGTGAGATGATGCATTACGGAACGAGTAAAGAGACTTGCCGGTAACGAGATTGAACTAGGTATAGGATACCGACGATCGAATCTCGGGCAAGTAACATACCGATGACAAAGGGAACAACGTATGTTGTTATGCGGTCTGACCGATAAAGATCTTCGTAGAATATGTAAGAGCCAATATGGGCATCCAGGTCCTGCTATTGGTTATTGACCGGAGACGTGTCTCGGTCATGTCTACATTGTTCTCGAACCGTAGGGTCCGCACGCTTAAAGTTACGATGACAGTTGTTATGAGTTTTATGCATTTTGAGGTACCGAAGTTTGTTCGGAGTCCCGGATGTGATCACGGACATGACGAGGAGTCTCGAAATGGTCGAGACATAAAGATTGATATATTGGATGACTATATTCGGACACCGGAAACGTTCCGGGGAAGTTTCGGATAAAACGGGAGCACCGGGGGGTTACCGGAACCCCCCAGGGGGTTAATGGGCCTCATGGGCCTAAAGTGGAGAAGAGGAAGGGGCTGCCAGGGCAGGCCGCGCGCCCCCTCCCCCCTAGTCCGAATTGGACAAGGAGGGAGGGGCGGCGCCCCCATTTCCTTCTCTCCCCCCTCTGTCCTACTTGGACAAGGAAAAGGGAGGGGATTCCTACTCCCGGTAGGAGTAGGACTCCTCCTGCGCGCCTCCTCTAGGCCGGCCGCACCCCCCCTTGGATCCTTTATATACGGAGGCAAGGGGGCACCCTAGAACACACAAGTTGATCCTCGTGATCGTTCCTTAGCCGTGTGCGGTGCCCCCTGCCACCATATTCCACCGCGGTCATATCGTTGTAGTGCTTACGCGAAGCCCTGCGTCGGTAGAACATCATCATCATCACCACGCCGTTGTGCTGACGGAACTCATCCCCAAAGTATTGCTGGATCGGAGCCCGGGGAGCGTCATCGAGCTGTACGTGTGCTAAGAACTCGGAGGTGCCGGAGTAACGGTGCTTGGATCGGTCGAATCGGGAAGACGTACGACTACTTCCTCTATGTTGTGTCAACGCTTCCTTTGCGATCTACAAGGGTACGTAGATCATACTCTCCCCTCTCGTTGCTATGCATCACCATTATCTTGTGTGTGCGTAGGAAAATTTTGAAATTACTACATTCCCCAACAGTGGCATCCGAGCCTAGGTTTTATATGTTGATGTTATATGCACGAGTGGACACAAGTGAGTTGTGGGCGATATAAGTAATACTGCTTACCAGCATGTCATACTTTGGTTCGGCGGTATTGTTGGACGAGGCGACCCGGACCGACATTACGCGTACGCTTACGCGAGACCGGTTCTCCCGACGTGCTTTGCACATAGGTGGCTTGCGGGCGACAGTCTCTCCAATTTTAGTTGAACCGAGTATGGCTACGCCCGGTCCTTGCGAAGGTTAAAACAGCACCAACTTGACAAACTATCATTGTGGTTTTGATGCGTAGGTAAGATTGGTTCTTGCTTAAGCCCGTAGCAGCCACGTAAAACTTGCAACAACAAAGTAGAGGATGTCTAACTTGTTTTTGCAGGGCATGTTCTGATGTGATATGGTCAAGACATGATGCTAAATTTTATTGTATGAGATGATCATGTTTTGTAACCGAGTTATCGGCAACTGGCAGGAGCCATATGGTTGTCGCTTTATTGTATGCAATGCAATCGCGATGTAATGCTTTACTTTATCACTAAGCGGTAGCGATAGTCGTGGAAGCATAAGATTGGCGAGACGACAACGATGCTACGATGGAGATCAAGGTGTCGCGCCGGTGACGATGGTGATCACGACGGTGCTTCGAAGATGGAGATCACAAGCACAAGATGATGATGGCCATATCATATCACTTATATTGATTGCATGTGATGTTTATCTTTTATGCATCTTATCTTGCTTTGATTGACGGTAGCATTATAAGATGATCTCTCACTAATTATCAAGAAGTGTTCTCCCTGAGTATGCACCGTTGCGAAAGTTCTTCGTGCTGAGACACCACGTGATGATCGGGTGAGCATGTGCTCACAAGCACAAGATTGATAGTTTAGTGCACCATGCTTAATGGCTTAGAATCGGGACTTCAAAGACGTTTTGAACGTCATGGACCATATGAGATGTTCCAGGAGTTGAAGTTAATATTTCAAACAAATACCCGAGTTGAGAGATATGAAGTCTCCAACAAAGTTCTATAGCTAAAAGATGGAGGAGAATCGCTCAACTAGTGAGCATGTGCTCAGATTGTCTGGGTACTACAATCGCTTGAATCAAACGGGAGTTAATCTTCCAGATAAGATAGTGATTGACAGAATTCTCTAGTCACCATCACCAAGTTAGTAGAACTTCGTGATGAACTATAATATAGCCCTACGTCGGTAGTACATCAAGATCGTCACCACGCCGTCGTGCTGACGGAACTCCTCCCCGAAGCTTTGCTGGATCGGAGCACGGGGAGCGTCATCGAGCTGTACGTGTGCTAAGAACTCGGAGGTGCCGGAGTAACGGTGCTTGGATCGGTCGGATCGGGAAGACGTATGACTACTTCCTCTACGTTGTGTCAACGCTACCGTTGCAATGTACAAGGGTACGTAGATCATACTCTCCCCTCTCGTTGCTATGCATCACCATTATCTTGCGTCTGCGTAGGAAAATTTTGAAATTACTACGTTCCCCAACAGCTTTTATGACAATATTTATTGCATTAGGGGCTGTTATTACACATTATATCACAATAGTTATGGCTATTCTCTCTTATTTTACAATGTTTAAATGAAGAGGGAGAATGTCGGCAGCTGGAATTCTAGACCGGAAAAGGAGCAAATTTTAAAGACCTATTCTGCACAACTCCAAAACTCCTGAAACTTCATGGAGATTATTTTTGGAATATATAAAAAATATTGGGTGAAGAAAGTACCAGAGGGGGGCGACCAGCCAGCCACAAGGGTGGAGGGTGCGCCCCACCCCCCTGGGCGCGCCCTCCGACCTTGTGAGTCCCCTGGCAGGCCTCCAGTGCCCATCTTCTGCTATATGGTGTCTTTTAGTCTGGAAAAAAAATCATACAGAAGCATTCAGGACGAAGCGTCGCCGTCTCGAGGCAGAACTTGGGCGGAACCAATCTAGGGCTCCGGCAAGGCTGTTCTGCAAGGGAAACATCCCTCCCGAAGGGGGAAATCATCGCCATCATCATAATCATCGATCTTCTCATCGAGAGGGGGTAAATCTCCGTCAACATCTTCACCAGCACCATCTCCTCTCAAACCCTATTTCATCTCTTGTATTCGATCTTGGTCCCAAAACCTTAGATTGGTACCTGTTGGGTTGCTAGTAGTGTTGATTACTCCTTGTAGTTGATGCTAGTTGGTTTATCCGGTGGAAGATTATATTTTCAGATCCTTAATGATAATTAATACTCCTCTGATATTGATCATGACTATGCTTTGTGAGTAGTTACGTTTGTTCCTGAGGACATGGGAGAAGTCTTGTTATAAGTAATCATGTGAATTTTGTATTTGTTCGGTATTTTGATGAGATGTATGTTGTCTTTCCCATGTGTCCTCGGGAGCACTTTGCTTCAGCCTGGGGGCCCAGGCGCGCCCAGGTGTGTTGTGCCCGCCTCGGGACTCCCCTGCACTGAATCTTTGCTGTATAAATACCCCAATATTCCATAAACCCTAGGGGAGTCGACGAAATTTTATTCCAGCCGCCGCATAGTCCAGAACCACCAGATCGAATCTAGACACCATCACGGAGGGGTGCACGATATGTCCGTTTTGCATCATGCTTTTATGACAATATTTATTGCATTAGGGGCTGTTATTACACATTATATCACAATAGTTATTGCTATTCTCTCTTATTTTACAAGGTTTACATGAAGAAGGAGAATGTCGGCAGCTGGAATTCTAGACCGGAAAAGGAGAAAATATTAGAGACCTATTCTGCACAACTCCAAAACCCCTGAAACTTCACGGAGATTATTTTTGGAATATATAAAATATATTGGGTGATGAAAGTACCAGAGGGGGGCGACCAGCCAGCCACAAGGGTGGAAGGCGCGCCCCACCCCCCTGGGCGCGCCCTCCGACCTTGTGGGCCCCCTGCAGGCCTCCAGTGTCCATCTTCTGCTATATGGTGTCTTTTAGTCTGGAAAAAATCATACATAAGCTTTCGAGACGAAGCGTCGCCGTCTCGAGGCGGAACTTGGGCGGAGCGCGACTGTTCTGCCAGGGAAACATCCCTCCTATAGGGGGAAATCATCGCCATCATCATCACCATCGATCTTCTCATCAAGAGGGGGTCAATCTCCATCAACATCTTCACTAACACCATCTCCTCTCAAACCCTATTTCATCTCTTGTATTCGATCTTGGTCCCAAAACCTTAGATTGGTACCTGTGGGTAGCTAGTAGTGTTGATTACTCCTTGTAGTTGATGCTAGTTGGTTTATCCGGTGGAAGATTATATTTTCAGATCCTTAATGATAATTAATACTCCTCTGATCTTGATCATGACTATGCTTTGTGAGTAGTTATGTTTGTTCCTAAGGACATGGGAGAAGTCTTGTTATAAGTAATCATGTGAATTTGGTATTCGTTCGGTATTTTGATGAGATGTATGTTGTCTTTCCCATGTGTCCTCGGGAGCGCTTTGCTTCAGTTAAGAGTTCGTCCAGGCTTGTCCTTTGCTACAAAAAGGATTGAGCCACCTTGCCGAACCTTAGTTACTTTTATTATTTGTTACCCGTTACGATTTATCTTATCACAAAACTATCGGTTACCGACAATTTCAGTGCTTGCAGAGAATACCTTCCTGAAAACCACTTGCCATTTCCTTCTGCTCCTCGTTGGGTTCGACACTCTTACTTATCGAAAGGATTACGATAGATCCCCTATACTTGTGGGTCATCAAGACTCTTTTCTCGTGCCATTGCCGGGGAGTGAAGCGCCTTTGGTAAGTGGAATTTGGTAAGGAAATATTTATATAGTGTGCTGAAATTAACTGTCACTTGTTACTATGGAAAGTAATCCTTTGAGGGTTTTGTTCGGGGTATCTTCACCCCGACCAGAACCATAATTAGTTGCTCCTCAACCTGCCGACAGCCATCGCACCCATAGCACCCTCAACATATCAGCATGGGCCTACACGGTGTCGCAAGAGAGGTGGTACTCTTTCATATCTGCTTAAGTTATTGATCTCACCCAGAAAATAGATCTAACTTCTTTACCGTACTTTTCTTGTCCGTACCAAATCGTACTAGCTAGTTGAAAGCAAACATTGGTTGCGAAGTAGCCTTTTTCCGGTTAGCACCTTCAGATCCACCATCGCACGATCACAATACTCGTAAAGCTTATGCTTTTCCCCCTTTATATTCACTACCATCATCATAGGTGCTTCGTGTCGTGCTAGCACTGCTCCTCAAGACCTCAACCCATCAGGAGAAACAACATTCCACTCATAATTCCAAAGCTTAGTTGTTGAAATACGAATCTGATAAGATGCTCATGTTACTAAAACAGATAATGTTTAATTGGTCACCTAATGTTCCTATATTCATTTCGAAAAGCATGTACTCCACACACTGGTGGAGCTACAGTTAAAATATCAAGTGGGCCAGATGGCTTAGCCTACAGGGGATCCCAAACTTTGGTACAAATTTACCTTCACTCCTTTGTATATTGGACTAGGGCTGGTGTCGGCGTCAAAACCGGCGGATCTCGGGTAGGGGGTCCCAAACTGTGCATCTAGGCGGATGGTAACAGGAGACAAGGGACACGATGTTTTTACCCAGGTTCGGGCCCTCTCGATGGAGGTAAAACCCTACTCCTGCTTGATTAATATTGATGATATGGGTAGTACAAGAGTGGATCTACCACGAGATCAAGGAGGCTAAACCCTAGAAGCTAGCCTATGGTATGATTGTTGTATATGATCTATCGACTAGCTTGGCCTCGGTTTATATAATGCACTAGAGGGCTAGGATAACAAGAGTCCTAGCCGAATACGCCGGTGGGGAGGAGTCGTTGTCTTGATTGCCATGTCTTGTGGAATCTTCCTTGTATGCGGTAGCTGTCCGAACTGGCCCATGAGTATATGGCCATGGGGGTCCTCGGCCCAATCTAACAGATAGGGAGATGACGTGGTGAGTACCCCCTAGTCCAGGACACCGTCAGTAGCCCCCTGAACCGGTCTTCAAGTTAGGGACGCTCCTCGATTCTTCTGAACTGTTCTTCATCTTCGGTCGCCTGTCTTGAAAACTGGTTCAACAAATCTTCTCATCTTCGATCTTGAGGATCGCCGAAATGCATTCGACAAGTTTACACGTCGGGTATCCGAGGAGCCCCTTTAAGTTTCCGGCCTTTATCAATGCCTTGTTATTTTTAGGCCACACCTCGGGTTTGAAGTTGTTCCCGGGAGGCAGCTCCAACGCCGGACTCCATTCGAGGTATATTTTGCAGCCGAGCACCAATGCCGGACCGCTTCCCAGCTCTAATGCCGGAATGTATCCGAGCTCCAACGCCGGACTATGTATCCGAGCTCTAACGCCGGACTGTATCCGAGCTCCAACACCGGACTATGTATCCGTGCTCCAACGCCGGACTGTATCCGAGCTCCAATGTCGGACTGTTGGAAATAAGCCCTAGAGGCAATAATAAAAGCATTATTATTATATTTCCTTGTTCATGATAATTGTCTTTATTCATGCTATAATTGTGTTATCCGGAAATCGTAATACATGTGTGAATAATAGACAACAACATGTCCCTAGTAAGCCTCTAGTTGACTAGCTCGTTGATCAACAGATAGTCATGGTTTCCTGACTATGGACATTGGATGTCGTTGATAACGAGATCACATCACTAGGAGAATGATGTGATGGACAAGACCCAATCCTAAACATAGCACAAGATCGTATAGTTCGTTTGCTAGAGTTTTCCAATGTCAAGTATCCTTTCCTTAGACCATGAGATCGTGTAACTCCCGGATACCGTAGGAGTGCTTTGGGTGTACCAAACGTCACAACGAAACTGGGTGACTATGAAGGTATACTACGGGTATCTCCGAAAGTGTCTGTTGGGTTGACACGGATCAAGACTGGGATTTGTCACTCCGTATGACGGAGAGGTATCACTGGGCCCACTCGGTAATGCATCATCATTATGAGCTCAAAGTGACCAAGTGTCTGGTCACGGGATCATGCATTACGGTACGAGTAAAGTGACTTGCCGGTAACGAGATTGAACGAGGTATTGGGATACCGACGATCGAATCTTGGGCAAGTAACATACCGACTGACAAAGGAAATTGTATATGGGGTTGCTTGAATCCTCGACATCGTGGTTCATCCGATGAGATCATCATGGAGTATGTGGGAGCCAACATGGGTATCCAGATCCCGCTGTTGGTTATTGACCGGAGAGTCGTCTCGGTCATGTCTACATGTCTCCCGAACCCGTAGGGTCTACACACTTAAGGTTCGGTGACACTAGGGTTGTAGGGATATATATATGCAGTAACCCGAATGTTGTTCGGAGTCCCGGATGAGATCCCGGACGTGATAAGGAGTTCCGGAATGGTCCGGAGGTAAAGAATTATATATAGGAAGTGCTATTTCGGCCATCGGGACAAGTTTCGGGGTCACCGGTATTGTACCGGGACCACGGGAAGGGTACCGGGGGTCCACCGGGTGGGGCCACCTGCCCCGGGGGGCCACATGGGCTGTAGGGGGTGCGCCTTGGCCTACATGGGCCAAGGGCACCAGCCCCAAGAGGCCCATGCGCCTAGGGTTTTCAAAGGGGAAGAGTCCCACAAGGGGAAGGCACCCCCTAGGTGCCTTGGGGGGGGGAGGGAATCCTCCCTTGGCCGCAGCCCCCCTAGGAGATTGGATCTCCTAGGGCCGGCTCCCCCCTAGGCACCCCTATATAGTGGGGGAGATGGAGGACTTCATACCTCAGCCTTTGGTGCCTCCCTCTCCCTCTCCAACACCTCCTCCTCCTCCATAGAGCTTGGCGAAGCCCTGCTGCGGTGACTGCTGCATCCACCACCACACCGTCATGCTGCTGGATCTTCCTCCACCTCTCCTTTCCCCTTGCTAGATCAAGAAGAAGGAGACGTTGCGCTGACCGTACGTGTGTTGAACGCGGAGGTGCCGTCCGTTCGGCGCTACGTCTTCGGTGATTTGGATCACGTCGTGTACGACTTCCTCATCCCCGTTCTTTGAATGCTTCCGCTCGCGATCTACAAAGGTATGTAGATGCATCCGATCACTCGTTGCTAGATGAACTCATAGATGGATCTTGGTGAAACCGTAGGAAATTTTTTGTTTTCTGCAACGTTCCCCAACAGTGGCATCATTAGCTAGGTCTATGCGTAGTTCTTCTTGCGCGAGTAGAACACAATTTTTTGTGGGCGTAGATGTTGTCAACTTTCTTGCCGCTACTAGTCTTATCTTGCTTCAGCGGTATTGTGGGATGAAGCGGCCCGGACCAATACACGTACGCTTACGTGAGACCGGTTCCACCGACTAACATGCACTAGTTGCATAAGGTGGCTGGCGAGTGTCTGTCTCTCCTACTTTAGTTGGAGCGGATTCGATGAAAAGGGTCCTTATGAAGGGTAAATAGAAGTTGACAAATCACGTTGTGGTTTCACGTAGGTAAGAAAACGTTCTTGCTAGAACCCTATTGCAGCCACGTAAAACTTGCAACAACAATTAGAGGACGTCTAACTTGTTTTTGCAGCAAGTGTTTCGTGATGTGATATGGCCAAAGTTGTGATGAATGATGAATGATATATATGTGATGTATGAGATGTTCATGCTATTGTAATAGGAATCACGACTTGCATGTCGATGAGTATGACAACCGGCAGGAGCCATAGGAGTTGTCTTTATTTTTTGTATGACCTGCGTGTCATTGAGAAACGCCATGTAAATTACTTTACTTTATTGCTAAACGCGTTAGCCATAGTAGTAGAAGTAATAGTTGGCGAGCAACTTCATGGAGACACGATGATGGAGATCATGATGATGGAGATCATGGTGTCATGCCGGTGACAAGATGATCATGGAGCCCCAAGATGGAGATCAAAGGAGCTATGTGATATTGGCCATATCATGTCACTTTTATTATTTGATTGCATGTGATGTTTATCATGTTTTTGCATCTTGTTTACTTAGAACGACGGTAGTGAATAAGATGATCCCTCATAATAATTTCAAGAAAGTGTTCCCCCTAACTGTGCACCGTTGCGACAGTTCGTTGTTTCGAAGCACCACGTGATGATCGGGTGTTAGATTCTAACGTTCACATACAACGGGTGTAAGACAGATTTACACATGCAAACACTTAGGTTGACTTGACGAGCCTAACATGTACAGACATGGCCTCGGAACACAGAAGATCGAAAGGTCGAGCATGACTCGTATAGAAGATACGATCAACATGAAGATGTTCACCAATGTTGACTAGTCCGTCTCACGTGATGATCGGACACGGCCTAGTTAACTCGGATCATGTTATACTTAGATGACAGGAGGGATGTCCATCTAAGTGGGAGTTCATTGAAAAATTTTATTAGATGAACTTAATTATCATGAACTTAGTCTAAAATATTTACAATATGTCTTGTAGATCAAATGGCCAACGTAGTCCTCAACTTCAATGCGTTCCTAGAGAAAACCAAGCTGAAAGACGATGGCAGCAACTATACGGACTGGGTCCGGAACCTGAGGATCATCCTCATAGCTCCCAAGAAAGAATATGTCCTACAAGCACCGCTAGGTGACGCTCCCGTCCCATAGAACCAAGACATTATGAATGCTTGGCAGACACGTGTTGATGACTACTCCCTCGTTCAGTGCGGCATGCTTTACAGCCTAGAGCCGGGGCTGCAAACGCGTTTTGAGAGACATGGAGCATATGAGATGTTCGAAGAGCTGGAAATGGTTTTTCAAGCTCATGCCCGGGTTGAGAGATATGAAGTCTCTGACAAATTCTTCAGCTGTAAGATGGAGGAAAATAGTTCTGTCAGTGAGCACATACTCACTATGTCTGGGTTACATAACCGCTTGACTCAGTTGGGAGTTAATCTCCCAGATGATGCAGTCATTGACAGAATCCTCCAGTCGCTTCCACCAAGCTACAAGAGCTTTGTGATGAACTTCAACATGCAGGGGATGGAAAAGACCATTCCTGAGTTATTTTCAATGCTGAAATCAGCGGAGGTAGAAGTCAAGAAGGAACATCAAGTGTTGATGGTGAATAAAACCACTAAGTTCAAGAAGGGCAAGGGTAAAAAGAACTTCAAGAAGGACGGCAAGGGAGTTGCCGCGCCCGGCAAGCAAGCTGCCGGGAAGAAGCCAAAGAATGGACCCAAGCCCGAGAGTGAGTGCTTTTATTGCAAGGGAAGTGGTCACTGGAAGCGGAACTGCCCCAAATACTTAGCGGACAAGAAGGCCGGCAAAACAAAAGGTATATGTGATATACATGTAATTGATGTGTACCTTACCAGTAATCGTAGTAGCTCCTGGGTATTTGATACCGGTGCAGTTGCTCACATTTGTAACTCAAAGCAGGAGCTGCGGAATAAGCGGAGACTGGCAATGGATGAGGTGACGATGCGCCGTCGGCACGCTACCTCTACATTTACCTATGGGATTAGTTTTAAACCTCAATAATTGTTATTTAGTGCCAGCTTTGAGCATGAACATTGTATCGGGATCTCGTTTAATTCGAGATGGCTACTCATTTAAATCCGAGAATAATGGTTGTTCTATTTATATGAGAGATATGTTTTATGGTCATGCTCCCATGGTGAATGGTTTATTCTTAATGAATCTCGAGCGTAATGCTACACATGTTCATAGTGTGAATACCAAAAGATATAAGGTTGATAATGATAGTCCCACATATTTGTGGCACTGCCGCCTTGGTCACATAGGTGTCAAACGCATGAAGAAGCTCCATGAAGATGGACTTTTAGAGTCTCTTGATTACGAATCATTTGACACGTGCGAACCATGCCTCATGGGTAAAATGACCAAGACTCCATTCTCAGGAACAATGGAGCGAGCAACCGACTTATTGGAAATCATACATACTGATGTGTGCGGTCCAATGAGTGTTGAGGCTCGCGGTGGCTATCATTATGTTCTCACCCTCAGTGATGACTTGAGTAGATATGGGTATATCTATTTAATGAAACACAAGTCTGAGACCTTTGAAAAGTTCAAGGAATTTCAGAGTGAGGTTGAGAATCAACGTGACAGGAAAATCAAGTTCCTACGATCAGATCGTGGAGGAGAATACTTGAGTCACGAATTTGGCACACACTTAAGAAAATGTGGAATAGTTCCACAACTCACGCCGCCTGGAACACCTCAACGTAATGGTGTGTCCGAACGTCGTAATCGCACTCTATTAGATATGCTGCGATCTATGATGTCTCTTACCGATTTACCGCTATCTTTTTGGGGCTATGCCTTAGAGACTGCCGCATTCACTTTAAATAGGGCTCCGTCGAAATCCGTTGGGACGACACTGTATGAATTATGGTTTGGGAAGAAACCTAAGCTGTCGTTTCTAGAAGTTTGGGGATGCGATGCTTATGTCAAGAAACTTCAACCTGAAAAGCTCAAACCCAAGTCGGAAAAATGCATCTTCATAGGATACCCTAAAGAAACTATTGGGTATACCTTCTACCTCAGATCCGAAGGCAAGATCTTTGTTGCCAATAATGGATCCTTTCTAGAGAAGGAGTTTCTCTCGAAAAAAGTGAGTGGGAGGAAAGTAGAACTTGATGAAGTATTACCTCTTGAACCGGAAAAAGGCGCAACTCAAGAAAATGTTCCTGAGGTGCCTGCACCGACTAGAGAGGAGGTTAATGATAATGATCAAGATACTTCTGATCAAGTTCCTATAGAAATTCGTAGGTCCACAAGGACACGTTCCGCACCAGAGTGGTACGGCAACCCTGTCTTGGAAATCATGTTGTTAGACAACGGTGAACCTTCGAACTATGAAGAAGCGATGGCGGGCCCGGATTCCGACAAATGGCTGGAAGCCATGAAATCCGAGATAGGATCCATGTATGAAAACGAAGTATGGACTTTGACTGACTTGCCCGTTGAGCGGCGAGCCACAGAAAATAAATGGATCTTTAAGAAGAAGACAGACGCGGATGGTAATGTGACCATCTATAAAGCTCGGCTTGTCGCTAAGGGTTATCGACAAGTTCAAGGGGTTGACTACGATGAGACTTTCTCACCGGTAGCGAAGCTGAAGTCTGTCCGAATCATGTTAGCAATTGCTGCATTCTATGATTATGAGATATGGCAAATGGACGTCAAAACGGCATTCCTTAATGGTTTCCTTAAGTAAGAATTGTATATGATGCAACCGGAAGGTTTTGTCGATCCTAAGAATGCTGACAAGGTGTGCAAGCTCCAACGCTCGATCTATGGGCTAGTGCAAGCATCTCGGAGTTGGAACATTCACTTTGATGAGATGATCAAAGCGTTTGGGTTTACACAGACTTATGGAGAAGCCTGCATTTACAAGAAAGTGAGTGGGAGCTCTGTAGCATTTCTCATATTATATGTAGATGACATACTTTTGATGGGAAATGATATAGAACTCTTGGACAGCAGCAAGGCCTACTTGAATAAGAGTTTTTCAATGAAGGACCTTGGAGAAGCTTCTTATATATTAGGCATCAAGATCTATAGAGATAGATCGAGACGCCTCATAGGTCTTTCACAAAGCACATACCTTGATAAGATATTGAAGAAGTTCAATATGGATCAGTCTAAGAAGGGGTTCTTGCCTATGTTGCAAGGTGTGAAATTGAGCTCAGCTCAATGTCCGACCACGGCAGAAGAAATAGAAGAGATGAGTGTCATCCCCTATGCCTCAGCCATAGGTTCTATTATGTATGCCATGCTGTGTACCAGACCTGATGTAAACCTTGCCGTAACTTTGGTAGGAAGGTACCAAAGTAATCCCGGCAAGGAACACTGGACAGCGGTCAAGAATATCCTGAAGTACCTGAAAATGACTAAGGAAATGTTTCTCATTTATGGAAGTGACGAAGAGCTCGTCGTAAAGGGTTACGTCAACGCTAGCTTCGACACAGATCTGGATGACTCAAAGTCACAAACCGGATACGTGTATATTTTGAATGTTGGGGCAGTAAGCTGGTGCAGTTGCAAGCAGAGCGTCGTGGCCGGATCTACATGTGAAGCGGAGTACATGGCAGCCTCGGAGGCAGCACATGAAGCAATTTGGGTGAAGGGGTTCATCACCGACCTAGGAGTCATACCCAATGCGTCGGGGCCGATCAAGCTCTTCTGTGACAACACTGGAGCTATTGCACTTGCCAAGGAGCCCAGGTTTCACAAGAAGACAAGGCACATCAAGCGTCGCTTCAACTCCATTCGTGAAAATGTTCAAGATGGAGACATAGATATTTGTAAAGTACATACGGACCTGAATGTAGCAGATCCATTGACTAAACCTCTCCCTAGGGCAAAACATGATCAACACCAGAATTCCATGGGTGTTCGATTCATCACAATGTAACTAGATTATTGACTCTAGTGCAAGTGGGAGACTGTTGGAAATATGCCCTAGGGGCAATAATAAAAGCATTATTATTATATTTCCTTGTTCATGATAATTGTCTTTATTCATGCTATAATTGTGTTATCCGGAAATCATAATACATGTGTGAATAATAGACAACAACATGTCCCTAGTAAGCCTCTAGTTCACTAGCTCGTTGATCATCAGATAGTCATGGTTTCTTGACTATGGACATTGGATGTCATTGATAACGAGATCACATCATTAGGAGAATGATGTGATGGACAAGACCCAATCCTAAACATAGCACAAGATCGTATAGTTCGTTTGCTAGAGTTTTCCAATGTCAAGTATCCTTTCCTTAGACCATGAGATCCTGTAACTCCCGGATACCGTAGGAGTGCTTTGGGTGTACCAAACGTCACAACATAACTGGGTGACTATGAAGGTATACTACGGGTATCTCCGAAAGTGTCTGTTGGGTTAACACGGATCAAGACTGGGATTTGTCACTCCGTATGACGAAGAGGTATCACTGGGCCCACTCGGTAATGCATCATCATTATGAGCTCAAAGTGACCAAGTGTTTGGTCACGGGATCATGCATTACGGTACGAGTAAAGTGACTTGCCGGTAACGAGTTTGAACGAGGTATTGGGATACCGACGATCGAATCTCGGGCAAGTAACATACCGACTGGCAAAGGGAATTGTATACGGGGTTGCTTGAATCCTCAACATCGTGGTTCATCCGATGAGATCATCATGGAGTATGTGGGAGCCAACATGGGTATCCAGATCCCGCTGTTGGTTATTGACCGGAGAGTCGTCTCGGTCATGTCTACATGTCTCCCGAACCCGTAGGGTCTACACACTTAATGTTCGGTGACGCTAGGGTTGTAGGGATATATATATATATATATATATGCAGTAACCCGAATGTTGTTCAGAGTCCCGGATGAGATCCCGGACGTCACGAGGAGTTCCGGAATGGTCCGGAGGTAAAGAATTATATATAGGAAGTGCTATTTCGGCCATCGGGACAAGTTTCGGGGTCACCGGTATTGTACTGGGACCACCGGAAGGGTCCCGGGGGTCCACCGGGTGGGGCCACCTGCCCCGGGGGGGCACATGGGCTGTAGGGGGTACGCCTTGGCCTACATGGGCTAAGGGCACCAGCCCCAAGAGGCCCATGTGCCTAGGGTTTTCAAAGGGGAAGAGTCCCACAAGGGGAAGGCACCCCCTAGGTGCCTTGGGGGGGAGGGAATCCTCCCTTGGCCGCCGCCCCCCTAGGATATTGGATCTCCTAGGGCGGCGCCCCCCTAGGTACCCCTATATATAGTGGGGGAGATGGAGGACTTCATACCTCAGCCTTTGGTGCCTCCCTCTCCCTCTCCAACACCTCCTCCTCCTCCATAGAGCTTGTCAAAGCCCTGCTGCGGTGACTGCTGCATCCACCACCACACCGTCGTGCTACTGGATCTTCCTCAACCTCTCCTTTCCCCTTGCTGGATCAAGAAGAAGGAGACGTTACGCTGACCGTACGTGTGTTGAACGCGGAGGTGCCGTCCGTTCGGCGCTAGGTCTTCGGTGATTTGGATCACGTCGTGTACGACTTCCTCATCCCCGCTCTTTGAATGCTTCCACTCGCGATCTACAAAGGTATGTAGATGCATCCGATCACTCATTGCTAGATGAACTCATAGATGGATCTTGGTGAAACCGTAGGAAATTTTTTGTTTTCTGCAACGTTCCCCAACACGGACTGTATCCGAGGTGTCGTAAATCACCTTGGTTCAAAGAAGTTTGAAGGAGTTTAGCCAATCTTAATGCCTGAAATGCCCTCTATGGTGCCAGCCACTAGCACCCGAGCTTTATGCCGGACTGCTTCCGAGGTGGTGCACCACCCCGAATGTGGGCCGATTTTTGTCAATATTTTTGATTGGTGCAATTTATTCTCTGCCGAGATATATAGCCAGTAGCCCTCAAGGTGGGTATTGGTCTAAAACCCGAGATGCACATGAAGGATGACATAAGACCGCTGATCCCAGTAGCCACTGAGACTCAGGTTGATTTGCAAAATCGGCCTGAGGATCAAGTCCTAGCTCGGCAGAATACTTCGGGACACTAAAAGCGGCGTGCTCAGTCCTCGAGACTCAGGTTGGGTGCGGCCGATCAACGTGAGGATCAAAATCTCCTCGGAAACTATATTGCACATAAAATTTTCTACATTGAACAGGCAATGCAGTAGCCCCCGAGACACTGGTCGGGTGGCAACACCTGATAAGGGGATCGATGTGCCCCTTTAATATTTGTAAATAATAAGCCCGAAGCCCAGTAGCCCCCGAGCCTTAATGCAGGCACGGGTGGCCGAATTAAGGATCGATATCCATAGTAAAATAACAAATCTTGTGTAATGACTCTATGTATCCAAGTACTTTATGTCATTGATGCTCGGATCCGCATTGTACAAAACTTTGTTGACCGACCATCGGCTTCCACCTCCTCGGCCAGTAGCCGAGGAGTGTTTGTCCTACTTTATAAATCCTTTATGAGGGCAAAGATTTACGACAAACAAGGCAATCTTGCCACACGGTTTTATAAACAAAGGTACGCAGAGAGATATGTTATATTACTGTTTAACAGAAGAAATGTCTTCCAAAGAAAATAGTCCTGCTGTCAGTTCCTTTCTTTGGGTTTTCATGCTAAGCATGATCATGAAACCTCAGCTCCAACGTAAGAGCAAAATATCGAGGATTTAGTTTGGGAGGCTAGTTAATAGCCCCCGGTAGTGTTTGGCGACAGTCGAGGTCAAGCCGTCACTACAAGGGAAAACCCTAGCAGTAGCGCTGGTTTTGTGCTCACTAGTAGCGCGGGTAGGCGCGCTACTAATAAGGCGCTACAGCTATTGCTTAGAAGTAACGCGTGCCGCACGCGCTACTGCTAGGACAAATAGCTACAGCGCTTGTTCACTCCCACGCTGCTGCTAATGTAACTACTGGCAGCGTGTTTTCTTTCCATCGCTACTAGTATTTTTTTAGTGTATTTATGCGCCATCGTACAAATATTGGTACAATACCAGTTATGAGGTTTACATCATTATGTCCATAACAGTGTGTCAAATGAAGGTGGATTAGGTTCAAGTGGAGGCAATATGTGGTGCATGTCAAAAGTATACTACTAATCCAAACTTGATCTAGTTTGGAGTAGTAGTACTTTCGATGTGCACCACATGTTGCCTCCACTTGAATCTAATCCGCCAGCACAAGCTATTTAATCATCATCGTGATCATTAGCACCAACAATATTTATTTAATCACCACTAACACTAGCTAATAATAATCATCAGTCATTACCACCAACACTAGCTATTTTATCATCATAGTAATAATGTAGCACATCATCATCCTCAAACTCATTTCTAGCTAATCACTCCTGCTACTCTCTCTTAGGTAAAACAACATAAAACATGTGTAGCTCTCCTCCTTGATCAAGTTGGAGCATGCAGATGGACCTGTCTCCTAATTTTGGGTAGCACATCTGTTTGCTGCCCCCTAGTACTGTTGGGGAATGTTGCAAAAAACAAAAATTTTCCTACGGTTTCACCAAGATCCATCTATGAGTTCATCTAGCAACGAGCGGTTGGATGCATCTAGGTACCTTGTAGATCGCGACCGGAAGCGTTCAAAGAACGGGGATGAGGGAGTCGTACTCGACGTGATCCAAATCACCGGAGATCCTAGCGTCGAACGGACGGCACCTCCGCGTTCAACACACGTACGGTCAGCGTAACGTCTCCTCCTTCTTGATCCAGCAAGGGGGAAGGAGAGGTTGAGGAAGATGGCTCCAGCAGCAGCACAACGGCGTGGTAGTGATGGAGCTGCAGTACTCCTGCAGTCCTTCGCCAAGCTCTATGGAGGAGGCGGAAGTGTTGGAGAGGGACAGGGAGGCACCAAAGGCGTAGGTGAGAGGCCCTCCCTCCCCCCACTATATATAGGGAGCCTAGGGGGGGCGGCGGCCCTAGGAGATGCAATCTCCTAGGGGGGTGGCGGCCAAGGGGGGGGCTTGCCCCCCAAGCAAGGGGGCGCCCCCCTTTAGGGTTTCCCCCACCGTAGGCGCATGGGCCCTAGGGGAAGTGGTGCCCCAGCCCACTTTGGGCTGGATCCCTTCCCACTTCAGCCCATGGGGCCCTCCGGGATAGGTGGCCCCACCCGGTGGACCCCCGGGACCCTTCCGGTGGTCCCGGTACAATACCGGTGACCCCGAAACTTGTCCCGATGGCCGAAATAGCACTTCATATATATAATTCTTTACCTCCGGACCATTCCGGAACTCCTCGTGACGTCCGGATCTCATCCGGGACTCCGAAAAACATTCGGGTTACTGCATATACATATCCCTACAACCCTAGCTTCACCGAACCTTAAGTGTGTAGACCCTACGGGTTCAGGAGACGTGTAGACATGACCGAGATTGCTCTCCGATCAATAACAAACAGCGGGATCTCGATACCCATGTTGGCTCCCACATGCTCCTTGATGATCTCATCGGATGAACCACGATTTCGAGGATTCAAGCAACCCCGTATACAATTCCCTTTGTCAATCGGTATGTTACTTGCCCGAGATTCGATCGTCGGTATCCCAATACCTCGTTCAATCTCATTACCGGCAAGTCACTTTACTCGTATCGTAATGCATGATCCCGTGACCAAACACTTGGTCACTTTGAGCTCATAATGATGATGCATTACCGAGTGGGCCCAGTGATACCTCTCCGTCATACGGAGTGACAAATCCCAGTCTTGATCTGTGTCAACCCAACAGACACTTTCGGAGATACCCGTAGTATACCTTTATGGTCACCCAGTTACGTTGTGACGTTTGGTACACCCAAAGCACTCCTACGGTGTTCGGGAGTTACACGATCTCATGGTCTAAGGAAAGGATACTTGACATTGGGAAACTCTAGCAAACGAACTATACGATCTTGTGCTATGTTTAGTATTGGGTCTTGTCCATCACATCATTCTCCTAATGATGTGATCTCCTTATCAATGACATCCAATGTCCATAGTCAGGAAACCATGACTATCTGTTGATCAACGAGCTGGTCAACTAGAGGCTTACTAGGGAATTGTTGGTGTTTGTTATTCACACATGTATTACGATTTCCGGATAACACAATTATAGCATGAATAAAAGACAATTATCATGAACAAGGAAATATAATAATAAACCTTTTATTATTGCCTCTAGGGCATATTTCCAACAGTCTCCCACTTGCACTAGAGTCAATAATCTAGTTACATTGTGATGAATCGAACGCCCATGGAATTCTGGTGTTGATCATGTTTTGCTCTAGGGAGAGGTTTAGTCAACGGATCTGCTGCATTCAGGTTTGTATGTACTTTACAAATATCTATGTCTCCATCTTGAACATTTTCACGAATGGAGTTGAAGCGCCGCTTGATGTGCCGTGTCTTCTTGTTAAACCTAGGCTCCTTGGCAAGTGCAATAGCTCCAGTGTTGTCACAGAAGAGCTTGATTGGCCCCGACGCATTGGGTATGACTCCTAGGTCGGTGATGAACTCCTTCACCCAAATTGCTTCATGCACTGCCTCCGAGGCTGCCATGTACTCCGCTTCACATGTAGATCCCGCCACGACGCTCTGCTTGCAACTGCACCAGCTTACTGCCCCACCATTCAAAATATACACGTATCCGGTTTGTGACTTAGAGTCATCCAGATCTGTGTCGAAGCTAGCGTCGACGTAACCCTTTACGACGAGCTCTTCGTCACCTCCATAAATGAGAAACATTTCCTTAGTCCTTTTCAGGTACTTCAGGATATTCTTGACCGCTGTCCAGTGTTCCTTGCTGGGATTACTTTGATACCTTCCTACCAAACTTACGGCAAGGTTTACATCAGGTCTGGTACACAGCATGGCATACATAATAGAACCTATGGCTAAGGCATAGGGGATGACACTCATCTCTTCTATATCTTCTGCCGTGGTCGGACATTGAGCTGAGCTCAATTTCACACCTTGTAACACAGGTAAGAACCCCTTCTTAGACTGATCCATATTGAGCTTCTTCAATATCTTATCAAGGTATGTGCTTTGTGAAAGACCTATGAGGCGTCTCGATCTATCTCTATAGATCTTGATGCCTAATATATAAGCAGCTTCTCCAAGGTCCTTCATTGAAAAACTCTTATTTAAGTAGGCCTTAATGCTGTCCAAGAGTTCTATATCATTTCCCATCAAAAGTATGTCATCTACATATAATACGAGAAATGCTACAGAGCTCCCACTCACTTTCTTGTAAACGCAGGCTTCTCCATAAGTCTGTGTAAACCCAAACGCTTTGATCATCTCATCAAAGCGAATATTCCAACTCCGAGATGCTTGCACCAGCCCATAAATCGAGCATTGGAGCTTGCACACCTTGTCAGCATTCTTAGGATCGACAAAACCTTTCGGCTGCATCATATACAATTCTTCCTTAAGGAAACCATTAAGGAATGCCGTTTTGACGTCCATTTGCCATATCTCATAGTCATAGAATGCGGCAATTGCTAACATGATTTGGACAGACTTTAGCTTCACTACCGGTGAGAAAGTCTCATCGTAGCAACTCCTTGAACTTGTCGATAACCCTTAGCGACAAGCCGAGCTTTATAGATGGTCACATTACCATCCGCGTCTGTCTTCTTCTTAAAGATCCATTTATTTTCTATGGCTCGCCGCGCAACGGGCAAGTCAGTCAAAGTCCATACTTCGTTTTCATACATGGATCCTATCTCGGATTTCATGGCTTCCAGCCATTTGTCGGAATCCGGGCCCGCCATCGCTTCTTCATAGTTCGAAGGTTCACCGTTGTCTAACAACATGATTTCCAAGACAGGGTTGCCGTACCACTCTGGTGCGGAACGTGTCCTTGTGGACCTACAAATTTCAGTAGGAGCTTGATCAGAAGTATCTTGATCATCATCATTAACTTCCTATCTAGTCGGTGCAGGCACCTCAGGAACATTTTCTTGAGTTGCGCCTTTTTCTGGTTCAAGAGGTAATACTTCATGAAGTTCTACCTTCCTCCCACTTACTTCTTTCGAGAGAAACTCCTTCTCTAGAAAGGATCCATTCTTGGCAACAAAGATCTTGCCTTCGGATCTGAGGTAGAAGGTATACCCAATAGTTTCTTTAGGGTATCCTATGAAGACGCATTTTTCCGACTTGGGTTCGAGCTTTTCAGGTTGAAGTTTCTTGACATAAGCATCGCATCCCCAAACTTTTAGAAACAACAGCTTAGGTTGCTTCCCAAACCATAATTCATACGGTGTCGTCTCAACAGATTTCGACGGAGCCCTATTTAAAGTGAATGCGGCAGTCTCTAAAGCATAGCCCCAAAAAGATAGCGGTAAATCGGTAAGAGACATCATAGATCGCACCATATCTAATAGAGTGCGATTACAACGTTCGGACACACCATTACGCTGAGGTGTTCCAGGCGGCGTGAGTTGTGAAACTATTCCACATTTTCTTAAGTGTGTGCCAAATTCGTGACTCAAGTATTTTCCTCCACGATCTGATCGTAGGAACTTGATTTTCCTGTCACGTTGATTCTCAACCTCACTCTGAAATTCCTTGAACTTTTCAAAGGTCTCAGACTTGTGTTTCATTAAATAGATATACCCATATCTACTCAAGTCATCAGTGAGGGTGAGAACATAACGATAGCCACCGCGAGCCTCAACACTCATTGGACCGCACACATCAGTATGTATGATTTCCAATAAGTCGGTTGCTCGCTCCATTGTTCCTGAGAACGGAGTCTTGGTCATTTTACCCATGAGGCATGGTTCGCACGTGTCAAATGATTCGTAATCAAGAGACTCTAAAAGTCCATCTGCATGGAGATTCTTCATGCGTTTGACACCTATGTGACCAAGGCGGCAGTGCCACAAGTATATGGGGCTATCATTATCAACCTTACATCTTTTAGTACTCACACTATGAATATGTGTAGCATTACGCTCGAGATTCATTAAAAATAAACCATTCACCATCGGAGCATGACCATAAAACATATCTCATATAAATAGAACAACCATTATTCTCGGATTTAAATGAGTAGCCATCTCGTATTAAACGAGATCCCGATACAATGTTCATGCTCAAAGCTGGCACTAAATAACAATTATTGAGGTTTAAAACTAATCCCGTAGGTAAATGTAGAGGTAGCGTGCCGATGTCGATCACATCAACCTTGGAACCATTCCCGACGCGCATCGTCACCTCGTCCTTCGCCAGTCTCCGCTTATTCCGGAGCTCCTGCTTTGAGTTACAAATGTGAGCAACTGCACCGGTATCAAATACCCAAGAGCTACTACGAGTACTGGTAAGGTACACATCAATTACATGTATATCACATATACCTTTTCTGATGCCGGCCTTCTTGTCCGCTAAGTATTTGGGGCAGTTCCGCTTCCAGTGACCACTTCCCTTGCAATAAAAACACTCAGTCTCGGGCTTGGGTCCATTCTTTGGGTTCTTCCTGGCAGCTTGCTTGCCGGGCGCGGCAACTCCCTTGCCGTCCTTCTTGGCAGTTTTTTACCCTTGCCTTTCTTGAACTTAGTGGTTTTATTCACCATCAACACTTGATGTTCCTTTTTGACTTCTACCTCTGCTGATTTCAGCATTGCAAATACTTCAGGAATGGTCTTTTCCATCCCCTGCATATTGAAGTTCATCACAAAGCTCTTGTAGCTCGGTGGAAGCGACTGAAGGATTTCTGTCAATGACCGTGTCATCCGGGAGATTAACTCCCAGCTGAGTCAAGCAGTTATGCAACCCAGACATAGTGAGTACGTGCTCACTGATAGAACTGTTTTCCTCCATCTTACAGCTGAAGAACTTGTCGGAGACTTGATATCTCTCGACCTGGGCATGAGCTTGGAAAACCATTTTGAGCTCTTCAAACATCTCATATGCTCCGTGTCTCTCAAAACGTTTTTGGAGCCCCGGCTCTAAGCTGTAAAGCATGCCGCACTAAACGAGGGAGTAGTCATCGGTACGTGCCTGCCAAGCGTTCATAACGTCTTGTTCTGCAGGGAGAACAGGTGTGTCACCTAGCGGTGCTTGTAGGACATAATCTTTCTTGGCAGCTATGATGATGATCCTCAGGTTCCGGACCTAGTCCGTGTAGTTGCTGCCATCGTCTTTTAGCTTGGTTTTCTCTAGGAACGCGTTGAAGTTGAGGACTACATTGGCCATTTGATCTACAAGACATATTGTAAATATTTTAGACTAAGTTCATGATAATTAAGTTCATCTAATCAAATTATTTAATGAACTCCCACTTAGATAGACATCCCTCCTGTCATCTAGTATAACATGATCCGAGTTAACTAGGCCGTGTCCGATCATCACGTGAGACGAACTAGTCAACATCGGTGAACATCTTCATGTTGATCGTATCTTCCATACGACTCATGCTCGACCTTTTGGTCTTCTGTGTTCCGAGGCCATGTCTGTACATGCTAGGCTCGTCAAGTCAACCTAAGTGTTTGCATGTGTAAATCTGTCTTACACCCATTGTATGTGAACGTTAGAATCTATCACACCCGATCATCACGTGGTGCTTCGAAACAACGAACTGTCACAACGGTGCACAGTTAGGGGGAACACTTTCTTGAAATTATTATGAGGGATCATCTTATTTACTACCGTCGTTCTAAGTAAACAAGATGCAAAAACTTGATAAACATCACATGCAATCAAATAATAAAAGTGACATGATATGGCCAATATCACATAGCTCCTTTGATCTCCATCTTGGGGCTCCATGATCATCTTGTCACCGGCATGACACCATGATCTCCATCATCGTGTCTCCATGAATTTGATTGCCAACTATTACTTCTACTACTATGGCTAACGCATTTAGCAATAAAGTAAAGTAATTTACATGGCGTTTCTCAATGACACGGAGGTCATACAAAAAATAAAGACAACTCCTATGGCTCCTGCCGGTTGTCATACTCATCGACATGCAAGTAGTGATTCCTATTACAATAGCATGAACATCTCATACATCACATATATATCATTCATCATTCATCACAACTTTGGCCATATCACATCACAAAACACTTGCTGCAAAATCAAGTTAGATGTCCTCTAATTGTTGTTGCAAGTTTTACGTGGCTGCAATAGGGTTCTAGCAAGAACGTTTTCTTACCTACGTGAAAGCCACAATGTGATTTGTCAACTTCTATTTACCCTTCATAAGGACTCTTTTCATAGAATCCGCTCCAACTAAAGTGGGAGAGACAGCCACCCGCCAGCCACCTTATGCAACTAGTGCATGTTTGTCGGTGGAACCGGTCTCACGTAAGCGTACGTGTAAGGTTGGTCCGGGCCGCTTCATCCCACAATAACATTGAAGCAAGATAAGACTAGTAGCGGCAAGAAAGTTGACAACGTCGACGCCCACAACAAATTGTGTTCTACTCGTGCAAAGAGAACTACGCATAGACCTAGCTTATGATGCCACTGTTGGGGAACGTTGCAGAAAACAAAAATTTTCCTACGGTTTCACCAAGATCCATCTATGAGTTCATCTAGCAACGAGTGGTTGGATGCATCTACGTACCTTGTAGATCGCGAGAAGAAGCGTTCAAAGAACGGGGATGAGGGAGTCGTACTCGACGTGATCCAAATGACCGGAGATCCTAGCGCCGAACGGACGGCTCCTCCGCGTTCAACACATGTACGGTCAGCATAACGTCTCCTCCTTGATCCAGCAAGGGGGAAGGAGAGGTTGAGGAAGATGGCTCCAGCAGCAACACGACGGCGTGGTGGTGATGGAGCTGCAGTACTCCGGCAGGGCTTCGCCAAGCTCTATGGAGGAGGAGGAAGTGTTGGAGAGGGAGAGGGAGGCACCAAAGGCATAGGTGAGAGGCCCTCCCTCCCCCCACTATATATAGGGAGCCTAGGGGGGCCGGCGGCCCTAGGAGATGCAATCTCCTAGGGGGGCGACGGCCAAGGGGTGGGGGGGCTTGCCCCCCAAGCAAGGGGGCGCCCCCTTTAGGGTTTCCCCCACCCTAGGCGCATGGGCCCTAGGGGAAGTGGAGCCCCAGCCCACTTTGTGCTGGATCCCTTCCCACTTCAGCCCATGGGGCCCTCCGGGATAGGTGGCCCCACCCGGTGGACCCCCGGGACCCTTCCGGTGGTCCCGGTACAATACCGGTGACCCCGAAACTTGTCCCGATGGCCGAAATAGCACTTCCTATATATAATTCTTTACCTTCGGACCATTCCGGAACTCCTCGTGACGTCTGGGATCTCATCCGGGACTCCGAAGAACATTCGGGTTACTGCATATACATATCCCTACAACCCTAGCGTCACCGAACCTTAAGTGTGTAAACCCTACGGGTTCGGGAGACATGTAGACATGACCGAGATTGCTCTCCGGTCAATAACCAACAGAGGGATCTGGATACCCATGTTGGCTCCCACGTGCTCCTCGATGATCTCATCGGATGAACCACGATGTCGAGGATTCAAGCAACCCCGTATACAATTCCCTTTGTCAATCGGTATGTTACTTGCCCGAGATTCGATCGTTGGTATCCCAATACCTCGTTCAATCTCGTTATCGGCAAGTCACTTTACTCGTACCGTAATGCATGATCCCGTGACCAAACACTTGGTCACTTTGAGCTCATAATGATGATGCATTACCGAGTGGGCCCAGTGATACCTCTCCGTCATACGGAGTGACAAATCCCAATCTTGATTTGTGTCAACCCAACAGACACTTTCGGAGATACCTGTAGTATACCTTTATGGTCACCCAGTTACGTTGTGACGTTTGGTACACCCAAAGCACTCCTACGGTGTCCAGGAGTTACACGATCTCATGGTCTAAGGAAAGGATACTTGACATTGGAAAACTCTATCAATGACATCCAATGTCCATAGTCAGGAAACCATGACTATCTGTTGATCAACGAGCTAGTCAACTAGAGGCTTACTAGGGACATGTTGGTGTCTGTTATTCACACATGTATTATGATTTCCGGATAACAAAATTATAGCATGAATAAAAGACAATTATCATGAACAAGGAAATATAATAATAAACCTTTTATTATTGCCTCTAGGGCATATTTCCAACAAGTACTTGTCTGCGCTCCCCCATCACATATCTGGTCCAGTCTTGCACTATTAAGCATTCATTGCTGATCTTGAATGCAGTAAAGTAACATGTAGGATGTCTTGGCCGTAAGCTAATAATACTCATGGTACCTTTAGTCTCGATCCCATAAGGCACAACATTCATCGGGAGTCCCTGTTGAAGAACATCGTATGGTCACATACTTAGCAATGAAGTTTAGCTTCACAAATAATGTATGGAAAAGATGCACTGAGGACAAATAGTAAAAATCTTACCATCCTTCCTAAATAGATGTGACCGTAGTTCATGATGAACACTATTGGTCGCACGTTTTCAGTATTAAGATTTCTAAGTCCAGGAAGAAAATTTGTCTTGACTGTATCAAGATCCTCAAGCCATGAAACATAATGACTTAGCTCCTCCCAGTTTAGTTCAGCCCCGGGACAGTAGTAGGTCTTGTCTACCAAGCGCTGGACATGTTTGCTTGCACCGAAATAAGCTGACAATACAAATTAGTTGTCAACTATTTTAGAATAAACAATATCAAAGACATAAATATGGTTGAGAAACTTACATTTTGGTGTAACTGGAGGCGTCTGCACATCGACCCAGATGTCGGTATTACCTTCAATATCATCTTCCGGATGAATATCAAAGGTGATAACCATATCAGGCATAAATGCATAAGTCTTGCATAGTGCTCGCCATGTTTTGCATCCAAAATAGGTGTAGTCATCTGAATTGTATAATTTTGCATGGAAATAAACATTCTTTACCTCCATAGTATGACTGAAACCTATCTTATCCAATACAAAAACTCTTGCATGGCAGGGGATACATTAGTAGAATAGTAAAAAAAAATATAAGTTGAAGCAAATGAAGCAGATGTCATGCTTAATTACGAAAAAAGACTTGTCGTTGTGACTTACTGTATCCACTTCGAAGTTCTCGTCCAGCTTGATGCTGAAGCGCCTATCATCATCTAGGAACATTCCGTCGCACAGGTCGCGCTCGTCTTTGCAGTATTTGCAAATACCGAAATCCTTTTTGTCATCAGACATTTCCTATGTTCATAGTTAAAACATTAATTGAAAATCGATAAAAGACAACTACCAGGATACTCAACACACAAATCCGGGGCACTCGATATTTCCTACATATTCTGGCAAAAGTCATGCCAAAATTCACGGAAAAATCCGGCATGACATTTGCTAAAATAGGATATATCGAGCGCCTGAAATTTGCCGGAACGGAAATGAATCAACACTCCGGCAAAACATAGGCCACTCGGAGGTGTAACCTGCAAACATGACCGACCACTTGGATATTGAGCAACACAAGATATATATTTCAAAATATCTTATAAGACTCAAATTAGCATGCACTCAATAAGCAAAAGTAAATCATCTCATGCGTCCGTACATCGTCGAATATTATCACTAATACATCCCGAATAGTGTCATACATATAACATCACTAGTACAACTAAAACCCTAGCACACGACGGGTATCGGCGCGGGCGGTGGACACCCACAGAGAAGGAACCATCATGGGATCATAGCTCCAGTGAGATCCCTGGAGAACCTGCCAGGTATTGGAGAACCTTTGCTCCAACGGAAACAAGTAGCGACGGACGTGCGCGTCCTCCTCACTGACACGGTGACGCACCACCTCCGTGGAGTCCTCGAGCCTCTGGACCGTCACTGGCCCACGCGACCGCCACCAAAGAAGGTTCGGGTCAACGACAGGCTGGCTCCTCACCAACCTGCGCCCCCCGGTAGGTCGCGCCTCCCAGTACCACCCCGGCGGAACCCAGTCCCGGACATGGCCCATCTGGTCAAGCAGGTGTCGTCCTCCGCCGACTCGACGACGAGGATGCGGGATAGGCATCGTCCACGTCGATGCGGGAAAATTGCTTTAACTAAAAAAATAGCAACAAGTTCTTACTAACTAGTTCTATTAATTCAACTAGTTCTCACTAAAAATAAACTTACTATAAATAAAAATATTCTAGTACCTAATTAGTACCTAGTTCTTACTAACTAATTAGTACCTAAGAACTACTGCCCTAATTACCATCTAATTTGATGAACCTATAGGGGTGGAAAGTGGTAGCGGATATTCCAATTATCCAACTATAAAGTGAAATAAGTGGTCAAATTTTACTCGTTTTATGATCTGTCTTAGAAATTTGATTCGTTTCCACCCTTACATGAACCCTACTCATTTGAGCCGCATCCGCATCTGATTCGTTTCCACCCTAACTAATTTGATGGAGGTAGAAACCCCAGGCAGAGGTAGGGGAGAGGGAGGAGCAGGCATGCTCACCTCGGGTGCCTGCGACGAGGGAGGGGCAGGCGGCATCGAGGTCATGGTCGGGGCTCTGGGGCGGCGTTGAGGTCGGGGGGGCGGGGGCGGCGTTGAGGTCAGGGTCGGGGGCGGCGTCCCGGGTGGTGTTGAGGTCGGCGGCAGGGCCGACGTTGAATCTGGGGTTGGGGGCGCGTGGGGAGAGCGCGCGGCGGCCGAGGGGCGGCGGCGGCGGCGAGAGTGGAGTTGATTTGGGGGATGAAGTGGCCGTGGGGAAGGACGAACCGCGTGGTTAAGTCAGAAGTACCAGTAGCGCGTTCCAGAAAGGGCGCTACTGCTACGTTAGCTAGAGCGCGTTCTGGAATACACGCTGCAGCTAAGGAGATTAGCAGTAGCGCTGGGCCATTATACGCGCTACTGCTAGGTTGGGCTAGCCATGTGCACCCAGTTCAAACGTAGCAGCAGCGCTTTTTGCTAGTATGCGCTACTGCTAAAGTCATAGTAGTAGCTCGGTTTATTTACGCGCGCTGCTACTAAGTAGCACCAGCGCTTGATTTGGTACAGCGCTACTGGTAAAATTCTGTGTATAGGCTTTTCCCTAGTAGTGCGTAAAAACTTCGGCCATTGTTATGAATGGCCCATCATTTAACACCATTGTTATTGTGACAGTTAGTTTTCGGCTTTCTCCACTGAGGTGCTTAACCATGTGAGCTGGAAGCACAATCGCAGTGGTTCTCCCTTTGCACACCTAGCCGAACAAAGCGGAACGTTGGAGGCAAGCGCAGGAGCCGGGCAACCCAACTATTGACCGAAGACACAATTCGAAAGCGATGCATATATAGCAATATTCGAGAATGTTTTTGCCGAATCTCTAAAGGTGTCTGGCGTTGCACTGCGAGACTTGTGCTGAAAACACACAAATAGTTTAAAAGTGCCATAAGCTTGGAAAACCAAAAAACGTCAGTAAAAACTTGACGTCCGAACAAGATCAAGGGTTCGGTGCCAATCCGAAAATTGGCCTTAGCAAAAGAAGTGCTTCTGTCGTGCTTTAACATGATACATCCTATCTCAAGACTTCAAGCGGGTCAGCCTACGGCTTCGACCTCTTATCCCGAGGGCGGAGTACTTCTCATTAGGCCAGTTTAGCAAACTAAACTATAGAGGCTTTGAGAGAGAAATTAGGCTCCCCGGCTAGTGACCACACGCTCGTGTCGAAAAAAGGAGTGATAGATAATAATAATAATAATAATAATAATAATAATAATAATAATAATAATAATAATAATAATAATAATAATAATAATAATAATAATAATAATAATAATACTTTTCAACGACTAAGAAGAAGAACACTTATCATAAAACAGCTCATATAAATTTAAGAGCCCCCAAGTGACTTGGGTAAAAGAATGATTGCATGTACCGAAGTACTTATATCATATCTATGCTCAACCGAACTTTAAACGCGTCTCAACCGACCGTCGGCTTCTCCCTCTTCGGTCAAGGACCGAAAAGTGTTATGTACTCCATCTATCGAGAATATCGACGGTGTTTCCAATAACCAGGCAATCAGGCCATAAGGCTGTAACAGACAAAGCGCGCTCAGGGAACTTATGCTATATTACTGCGAAGTGTAAGAAGCATATTCGAAGAAAATAGTACCCCCACCGATACCTTTCTTCGGTGCTCATTGTTATTATGAGACTTGTGCAATAGATTTTTTGTACTCATGAGTTCCGTTGTGTGCCGACCATCATTGAAAACTATAAGAGCGCTAGCTTTCGGCTTCACCCAGTCTGAGGTCCGGCTTGGGTGACCCGATCGTGACAATCGCAGAGGTGCTCCCTTTACTCCCTAGTCGAACAATCGGGAACGTAGGGGTAAACACAGGAGCGAGGCAACCCAGCTTGCAAATTGCTTAAGTCAATATGGTGCATATTGTGGCGTAATACACGAACAAGGAATGAAGCCGTACAAGTATAATCATATGCAAGAGGAAAAGCTTCATGAAGGAAGCCCCCAAATGAATTGGGTATTTGAATTTATGTGTCACAAACAAAGGTTGGACAAGGAAATTTTTTACAAGCAACTTTTTTCCAAAAAAGTATAATGCTTGGTCTAACCGAACACAAGTTAGAAATTAAAGCTTTGAGCATGAAAGCGACTTAGCTAGTTAATGAGTTGGGTATTGATGACACGGTCCGAGCTTGATGCGGGGCAAGGTTCCATCCCCCAAGCCGGTCCCGAGGTGGCGGTGCGGAGAGCTCGACACGCCGAAGTGGTGACATAGCATGGTCAATGCAGACCGGCAGAGTGATGCCGAAGTCCCCGGATCATTTTCCTGTGCACAAAAAATAGTGCAAACCGGAGATAATAGTAATAATGATAATTAAAAAAATCGTTGCATAATAAATAATTTATGCAAAGTGAGTAATAAAAGAAATACGGCCTGGCGCCAAAGTCAATGTCGATGCAGGGCGTCGGCGTGATGCGGTAAAGCCGTGGCAAAGCCTGAATTCGCAGGTCGGTCCGAGCTCCGGATGCGGCGTTTGCCGGACTATGTACGGAAACTGACCGAACCACCATGCGACTATCGTTAATGCGGCCACCATTTGATAGACCTGTGTAAATATGATGGACAAACCAGAGTAATAATTCCTTGGGAAAAATGAACCCAAACAAGCAAAAAATACTGGGATTAATAGCACCTTGTTTATTTATTGTAGCAATCCGGAGGAAGGTGATTCCCAAAATTGGGACTCGATCCGCACAACATTGCCTGATGGGCGATAAAACGACGGCATGGCAATGCTGGCGAAGGTTGGCTCGCCGAGGCAAAGCCCTCGGCCCAGCTAACGTGACGGAGCTGGTCGGCTAGTGACGCTGAAGTGTCCGCAGTAGGTTGATGAAGAGATGGCGAAGGCCCCAGTCCAGCCGAGATGTCGAAGCCTCGATGTCAGCCGATGAGTCGAAGTAGGTCGGTGTGATGGACACTAGCTTGAAGAAGCAATAGTGCGGCCCTGCCGATGCAGGTCGTGACGTGGTCAATGCCGGCTTGATGAAGTGACCATGCGGCGATGCCCGTGTGCCCGCACCATGTAATCCGTGGGGCAACGATGTTGGTGATGATTTATCCTTTGCGATGCCGAAATCTTGTTCGGCTTGCCGAGATGATGATCCAAAGAAATTGAGCTCGACTCAATAAAGTGACAACGTGTCTAGCGCAGATCGGTAGTCGTAAAACAACGTTACCGGGCTGGTTTGTGTAACATCCCAAATTTCAATTTGGAATGTTATACATTAGATCATCATGCATATCTTATTTTCTTGCATTCTGCTCGATCCTAGAAATTTCACGCAACTCAAGGACCCTCGGAGAGAGTTGGAGATTTCGTTATTTTCATATTTGAGAGTTTTCTCAAATTTTGAAAAGAGGATCATTTGATTTATTTATTTCATCTTCAATTATTTTTCCAATATCAAAAATATGAGAGAGGGAAATAATATGACTTTTCCCAATTTAGGAAAAATGAAGATTTGATAAGTAAATCAAATTTCGTTTTCCGGAGTTTTATTTGCATTTCATTTGGATAGGGAAAAATGCGTGTTTACAAAAATTGCATTTTAGGCCCGGAGAAAAGTTCATTTTGTTCGACTCATTTTTAGGAGTCGGGGAAAATTTAATTTATTAGTTTTGGAGTCCGATAGAATTGTTTTTCTGTGTTTTTCCGAGCGCGGAACCGTTTAAAAAAAATTCCAGCGCCTTGGGCCAAAGGCCCAAGCCAGCCGGCCGGCCAAGGCCAAGGCCATCGCTCGCGCGAGCGCCAGGCGCCAGGAGCTGCCGCCGCTGCCTTATAGGATTCCTAGTAGGACTTTTGTCCTACTTCCGTTTATTCCGTTTATTTTCTAGATCTTTCCTTCCCTCTTTTCTTTCCTATTCCTAGTCTAATTCTTGTCCCCTACTCCAGGTAACCCCCCCTCCCCAATATAAATACCCAAGCACCCCCCCTCTAAATCATCAAACCAAGCCCCAAGCCCTCCACCGCGCCCTCACCCGCGCCGCCGCCCCTCACCACCGCCGCCGCTGCCGCCCCTCACCACCGCCGCCGCCCTAGCACGCCGCCGTCGACGCCCTTCGCCGGAGACCTCGCCGAGGTTGCCCCGCGTCTATTTTTCTCCCCTCGGTTCGGTTTTTCTTATAAACCGTTCCGATTCTTTTCTTCTCCTCCGATTCGTTTTCTTTCTGGTTCTTCGCTAAACCGTTCCGGTTTTCTAGATCGGTTTTTCGTTTCGGTCTTTTTCTCTGAAAACCCTAGATCATTTTTCGTTCTTCTTTGGACCATTCGTCTCAACGAACGTGATCACCGATTATGCCCGGTTAACGAACGTCCATTCATTTAACCGTTCTTCTTTTTCTTTTCTTTTCCTCAGATTTATTCCGCGATCGCGATCTCAGATCCGATCTTCGTTCTAGTTTTTCTTCCCGCTCGTTTATCGGAATCAGGTGATTCAAGCGCCTGGAGTTTCGTTTCGAAACCGCCATTCCGTCTAATCAACTTAAACAAGTTTTTGCTACAGTAAAATTTGACCTAGTTTCAACTTGCTAGAACCAGGTTGTTCTTTTCCGCCGTTTTGTTTCTTTGTTCGGTTCTTTCTTTCTTTGCAACCGGAGTTCTTAAGTTGAACTATCTGGTTCGTTCTCTTGTTCGAGTTTTACTTGTGCATTAGATGAGTACTTATTGTATGCTTGTTGTTTGTCTGCGTTAGATCACCCGGATTGCGCCGCTTGTTACGTCGAAACCCTAGGACTCGCGGATCATCAGCAAGGCAAGTTCACACTTTGATCATACCTTTTCTACAACCCAGTTTTATTGCATTAGATCAATCCTCTCACATTGCATGATTAGGATCTAATTAAATTGTGGGATGGGGAGTAGATGAGGTAGTACCTATTACCTGTTTATTATCAAACCCTTGGGAGTTACTATCACGTTATACTTATATTGCCATGCTATGCTAGTAGACGTGGATTGGGTGAGTGATATCCATGAAAGATGTGAGTTGATAATTTTAATGGTTTATCTAAGGTGGCAACTTAAACACACATCTGGGTGGATTGAGGTACCTGGTTATTCCCGGATTGCCTGTCTAGGCACCGGGGTAGACCAGGATTGCCTATTTTAGTTTGGACCGCCACCCAGGCTCAAAGGGATCATAAGATCTTTCATGTTAGAAACTTCCGTGTGCAGCCACAAGCCATTATGCGCTCTGGCATAGTTGATTAAGTTGCGTAAGCTCTTGAAGAGGTGGACTAGCAGATGTAGGGGATTGTAGGTGTACCGGTCGGCCCGGAGTAGAGAGCAAATGCTTCTGAAAGACTGTGTCTCGGTCATCCGTCTTCTCAAACACCATGTAGTGCGATAAAACAAACGGAGGTGATCGAGTCTTGTGGGGAAAAGTGCGCAAACCTCTGCAGAGTGTATAAACTAATCATGATTAGCCCTGTTCCCGGTTATGGACATCTTGAGTATCTAGTTCTTGGATTATCCTGTTGATCTCATCATGTTACTTTTAATTAATATTGTTGGGTTAATTGTTCACTTAATTGGGATCGGAATGCTGTCAACCATTCTCGATGTTTAACAACCACCATGTTAGTTAAATAAATTTATTCCTTTGCAGTAGGGAAAAATTGGCTTTTCGCAAAAACCTTATAACCATAGAGCTTTTCCACCAGCCAAATATGCATGTAGTGACAGCCATTGTTCATCATTCTCTATGGTGTGAATTTGCCAGTACATTCAATGTACTGACCCTCTGTGGCTGCAACGTCTCATGTTGCAGGATTTTCTTACGACGAGTAAGTGATACGTTAGGGTTACGATTTCTACACTCAACTTTGCCGTTGGTGTTGATGGGAAACCACAACATTGTTGCTTCCGCTATGTGGATTGAGGTAATAGTATTTACGTTACTTTATACATGTGATTTACCTCTGTTATAAATCCTTCGAGTACTGTGTTTGTCAGCATGCCGATCCAGGGATGACACTTAAGCACAGAGACTTGATCCATTCGGGTCGGGTCGCTACAAGATGGTATCAGAGCACATGTTGACTGTAGGACGTGACCCTAGAAACTGGCGAGCCCATAGCAAAGATTTTTCTCTACAACTTTCCCTTTCAAAAAGACCTTTTACCTCTCTTCTCTTCTGAGCTTATTCAAAAATTCCTTTTAGTGAGACTATACCCCTTTCCCCTTTTGACCACTCAAAGATTCGACTGATGAGACCACTCCAAGAAGTACAACATATCGGACAACTAATACCACTTCGGAATGAAGAGTATTTTCCGTGCATCTGAATAATGGAAACATCAAGCTGTTGAAGACTCTGAAGACTAGGAAAATTGGAGGCTCTGAAGAATTTCCAGATTTGTGTGACCTAGGAAGGCAACCCTTATGGAACTTGGCAGACTATGGAAGTTGTCAATACCCGAGATCAAGGTGTATCGGAGAAAGACTGAAACAAGGAGTATGAGAACTCAAAGTTTTGTGAAAGAAGACCCTAAGGCATGAGATATCAACTATGGAATGATAGCTCATGGGAATGACAAGAGCAGAAACACGGTTATCCGAGATGTCATTGCCCGCTTATGCTATTGTCACCGTGCTGAATTAAGCATGCATATGCATGGAATGATTGGATGGTAGAAGGCTGATGGAGCACCTATCAGCAAGATGAAGTTTTAACCTTAGCTGGTGTATCTCCGGGATCTGGAGTAGTACATCAAGAAGTTTAAAGTGGAGCTCCATGAAACCGTATTAGACAAGGAAGCGTTTCGTGAAGAACTCAGGACCCAGAAGCTGAGAGTAGCCAAGCTGGAGGAGCAAAACCTCGAGATACAGGAGATTCGTCAGGAACTGAAGGACAGTATGACCATGGCTCATGCCAAGGATGTTGAAACCTAGAAGTTTGGAATGCAATTCCAGAATATTAAAGGATGTCACGAGGCAGAGATGATCTGGCAAAAGAATCTGAGAAGGACAAGCATGATGAGAAGAAGCCGTTGGAGGCATGAACAAAACTGGAAGAGTTGATGACTTTGAAGATTTATTGACCTTTAGAAGACCAAACCCATGTTATACACCTACGTTAGATGCGACGTTTGTGAGCTGTCATTTGTTTGATGTTTTTCCGACAGCCACAATAAAACCTGTCTTTTCAAAACCTTTGTTTGTATTGTGTGCATCTCTCTTGATCTCTCTTATCTCACCCCAAAACCCATGGACCTAATAGAGGATGAATGGAGATGAGCTTGTATTTTCGGGACCGATGAGTCAATTGGAGACAGACCGATGGATTCAGAACATGGAGGATCATATGGAGAATAACCCTATAGTTGGAAATGATAGGACTCGGCATGCTCTTCAGTGCTTTGAAAGAGGTGCTGCTACTTGGTGGAGGATGTACCAAACCATCAATGAATGGCAAGGATTAACCACTTGGAAAGAATTCAAGTTGACTTTGCTAAAGTCTCAGTTTGTGTCCCAGAAGTTGAAGCCTTATGGAAAGGATATGAAGAAAACTTGTGCATGCAAGCTTTGTGGAGAAATAGGACACAACCATAAAGAACACAAGGATGAATGTCCTAACTGTGAAGGAAGTCACCCAGCTGAAGAATGCCCAATTAGGCAGGATACTTGTTTCTTGTGTGAAGGGACTACCCACTATCCTGCTCAGTGTCACATTTACCCCATGGTACAACGAACCATCCAGCAGAAGGAAGAAGCAATGAAAGGAGCCCTTATGGAAAGTTTAGAAGAACCTGTGATGAAGAAAGAGGTGGAGGACACACCCAAAGAAGAGCCAATTAAACCCTGCACCAAGTCATGCTATTCATGTGGAGAAGAAGGACACCAATCCCAGAATTGTATGAATGGGGATCTAGTAGAATTCCCGACGGAGGAAGTAGAATATGACCCACAGGAAATAGAAGTCCTGATTGGAATGGAAAGGTCCAGGAAGAGAAACCGATTGGAGCCCAGGAGGAACCTGAGTCATATCATCTATTACAGGTGCAAGGAGTCAGGGCACTACCACAACAGTTGCCCAAAAAGGAAACCTCGAAACTTGCCAGAAGTAATATGTTTCCGTTGTAATGAAGCAGTGCACTTTGCCAGAGTTTGTCCGAAGGAGAAGGAGACTTGTGAAAAATAGTTGAGTTGGTAACAGAAGAAATATAGTAGTAGTAGTGAGAGCATTTTCCTTTATATTGAGGTGTTGAGTTGAGGCATGTAATGGAAAAACAGGAGATTGTAATAATTTGAGAATTAATAAAGTTAGCAGTGTTGGTACTGATTTGGATTTATGAGTTACTCTATGAGGAAAGATGTTGACCATTTTTCGAGGATATGAGAAATATGGTCTATAAAATATTGGAGCATTTTAAGGGTGGTATTTCCCTGTAAGAACCGTTGACCCCTGGAAAAGATAAGGATACTCCACTGAGTGGACTTCGGACAAGATGAATATGAGCTTTGCCTTGATATGTGTGATACCCCAAGAGTGTGTGGGATGAAGATGGAGACCGTTAGTTGTTTGGACCAAATGTGATCAAGGAGTCAGAAGAGAATGTTAAGCTGATTTGAGATAGACTGAAGGTAGTTCAGTCCAGGCAGAAGAGTTACGCAGACTCAAAACCGCAAGGAGGTAGTCTATGAAATTGGAGAAAGAGCATGTCTTCACGTGTCCCCTGTGCGAGGAGTTAAATGGATTGGAGTTAAGGGAAAATTAGCCCCGAGATTTGTAGGACCATACCGAGTTTTGGAGCGTATGGGAAAAGTGGCCTACAAGTTGGAGTTACCCGAAGGACTGTCAGGAATTCAAGATATGTTTCACGTTTCCCAGTTGAAGAAGTGCCATGCAGAGATGGCCAATATTCCCCTGTAAGGACGCTTGACCCTGGAAAGGATAATGATGTTCCACGAAGTGGAATATGGACTTCATAAGTATAAGTTTTTATCTCGGTATGATAGATATCCCACGAGGATGAAGAGATGAATTACTATTGGATATAAAGGAGGTATGATGTCGGAAATATGGATCAATGGAAACTCCATGATGAGTCTGAGTAATCATGTCTTAGTTTGGTGCCAATAGAAAGAAGGAAGACACTACAATTAGATGGATTTAAGAATACTTAGAAGTTGGAAGTTGGAATAATGATCAGTTGCCTGGAGGATGAGTTCAAGGTTTACAAGCGATGAGATGGGCCATAACCCACAGGCCCCAGGACCTGCCAAGAAGCAAGCACAATCTTGCTGAAGGAAAAACCCTGGAATAAGTTACGATTTTATCGATAGACGATTTTATAGGAGTAACGCAAAACCTGAGAGTTGTGAAGAAACGATAGTTGTTTGTCTAGCTTGCATAATCTATGGATATATCCGAACTTGATTCGTCGACAAGAGAAATTCTGCAATGCTTGTGAGGATGACCAAGTGTTAGTATGCGAGATTCGCTAAACTGTATACATGGTAATGATTTGGGTGCGGGATGGATTGATCCCCATACCGACTTACTCTTATTATTCGCCTTGCTATATGGGATGGTAAATCTGAGTGACTTACCTATAGTAGAGAGACGACGATCAAAAACCTTGTTTAAGCCTTAGAATGGTATAGGTATTTTCCCTTGTACAAGGCAGCTTTGCCAACCGTAGGTTATACGGTGAGGATCAACCCAGACCCATTTCCTGCAGGAGAAACCATAAATTGTTGACCACCATGAGATATTGATAGTTGTTTAGTTTTGACGCCAGACCCGTCAGCTAAGAAGACCCAGTCACAGAAGAACCTTACCAAGATGAAAGACAAAAGAATTGAGGAAAAGGTTATGCCACCACCGAAAGAGCTCAGGTAATGAATTTTCTCGAGGATTTGGGGAGACCGACATTGTTAACACTATGGATGAAGTATATGGGTATTGATGGAACCGTGACCATGCTTTTAAGGGTGGTAGCACCCCAGACCCCGGAGACGATCGATGGATTTTGAGGAGATCCCCAAACCCTAACCTTTTCTTTCTAGCCTCTTCGAATCTCGAGGACGAGATTCATTTTAAGGGTGGTAGGTTTGTAACATCCCAAATTTTCAATTTGGAATGTTATACATTAGATCATCATGCATATCTTATTTTCTTGCATTCTGCTCGATCCTAGAAATTTCACGCAACTCAAGGACCCTCGGAGAGAGTTGGAGATTTTGTTATTTTCATATTTGAGAGTTTTCTCAAATTTTGAAAAGAGGATCATTTGATTTATTTATTTCATCTTCAATTATTTTTCCAATATCAAAAATATGAGAGAGGGAAATAATATGACTTTTCCCAATTTAGGAAAAATGAAGATTTGATAAGTAAATCAAATTTTGTTTTCTGGAGTTTTATTTGCATTTTATTTGGATAGGGAAAAATGCGTGTTTACAAAAATTGCATTTTAGGCCCGGAGAAAAGTTCATTTTGTTCGACTCATTTTTAGGAGTCGGGGAAAATTTACTTTATTAGTTTTGGAGTCCGGTAGAATTGTTTTTCTGTGTTTTTCCGAGCGTGGAACCGTTTAAAAAAAATTCCAGCGCCTTGGGCCAAAGGCCCAAGCCAGCCGGCCGGCCAAGGCCAAGGCCATCGCTCGTGCGAGCGCCAGGCGCCAGGAGCCGCCGCCGCTGCCTTATAGGATTCCTAGTAGGACTTTTGTCCTACTTCCGTTTATTCCGTTTATTTTCTAGATCTTTCCTTCCCTCTTTTCTTTCCTATTCCTAGTCTAATTCTTGTCCCCTACTCCAAGTAAACCCCCCTCCCCAATATAAATACCCAAGCACCCCCCCTCTAAATCATCAAACCAAGCCCCAAGCCCTCCACCGCGCCCTCACCCGCGCCGCCGCCCCTCACCACCGCCGCCGCCGCCCTAGTGCCGCGCCGCCGCCGCCCCTCACCACCG
>NC_041384.1:7699907-7772740 GCF_002162155.2 Triticum dicoccoides | reverse complement strand
GACGCCGTCGCCGCCACCGCACCGGCCGCCGCCGTGCCGGACCCCGCCGCCCGTCCGCTCCTCGCCGCGCGCCCGCGCCTCCGGGGCCGCGCCCTCGCCCGCGGTCCACCTCGCCGGTCCACCTCGCCGCCGCCTCGCCGGCCTCCCCCTCCTCCACCGGCTCCGGCGAGCTCGAGCTCCGCCGCCGGCGCTGCCTCGGCTTCCGCGCCGCGATCCCGATCTGGATCCGGTCGCGTGAACAGTAAACCCTAACCCCGATTTTTTTTGCTAAGTCCTAAAAATTTTGATCCATGTTGCTCTGTTCGAGGTCCCGTAACTTTGCAACCGTAGCTCCGTTTTGGGCGTATGATATATCAAAATGTTCGTCTCGACATGTACATCATTTCATTCCATTGCATCATTTGCATTTGAGGTCATCTTGATACCCAAAATGCTGTTAGAAGGAGGCTTCGTGAGTTAAATTGCAGATCCGTTAGTTCATCATGCACTTTTGTCATTTTTGCTATATTTAATCCGTGCATGATATGCCTGTGCCCCTTTGGGATGTTTTGTGAAGCATTTTGTCTTCTTTCCAGAGGTTCCACCCATGCATTTTTAGGATGTGTGTGTTCTCTTGTGCAAGCTTGCGAAGTAGGGTACCTGAGATTGCAGATTTCAGGGACTTAGTGATTTTCGCTAAGTCTGGGATATTTTAGTTCATGATGCTATATGTCCAGCTTGTTTCCTAATGATCCGTGCCTCTTGTGAGGATGATCAGTAAGGGAGTTTTGATATTTATGTTATGCTCTATCCATCCATGTCTTTGTTGGCATTTTTGGAGCGCTCTAGGTTGACTCAATCGAGCTCAACTTTTGCTTCGTTGTTAATCTGGGCAGATCGTCAACTTGTTTGCGATTCCGCCGATGCTACCGTTAGTGTTCCATGCATGCTATGCCTTCGTTCTTGCCATGTGTAGCTAGCACTTTGTGCCTTCTTGCTGGTTATATGCTTTCCTTGCCATGACTTGCACCGTAGTGAGTGCATCGAGCTCGTTTACATGCCTTCGTGAGTTAAATTTCAGCATGTCTCAGTTTTCACTAAGTCTGAAGACTGATTGTGTTCGAGCGATGTTCGTGAGCTCGGTAGAGTATTTTGTGAACCCTTTTGGCCCCAGGTCACTTTGGGTGTTTTATTAAGCTTGTTGAGTAGCTCCATGCCATGTTCTTACTTGTCATGTTCAGGTTCTCTATCATGTTGTTTTGCTGCTCCGAAGAGAGCTTCGTGATCTGAAATTTCAGACTAGTGTTAATTTCACTAAGTCTGAAATCTGTTTTGCATTTGCATTTTAGCCATGCTTGTTTGAACCTCTTAATGGATGAATTTGCCTATGGCTCAGTGCTAGTGTTTTGTCAACCATCTTGTGTAAATCACTGCCATGTATTTTGTTTTCATGTTTGGTGGCTGTAGCATGTTCATTTCGTTGCATTTAGATGCCTACTTGCTGTAAACCGCAGACCGGTGTCATATCTTAAAACGCTCGCCATTTCCAAACCGTAGCTCCGATTCCAATGATCTTTATATCGTTTTCAAGCGATTTCATCCCCTCTATCCAGTGGCACACTTGGTTTTCCAAGTTGAGGCCAGGTTCATGCATTTCCTGTCATATCTTGCATTTTGCATCCCGCATCGCATCCCGCATAGCATATCGTCATTTCATCATATTGCTTGGTCTTGCCCGTGGTTGATTGTATCCTTGTTGCTTGTTTGTCTTGTTGGGTAGAGCCGGGAGACGAGATCGCTACCGAGGAGCCCGTTGAGTTTGCTTGTGAGGATCCAGTCAACTCTGACAACTGTGCAGGCAAGATGATCATACCCTCGAAATCACTACTATCTTTGCTATGCTAGTTTGCTCGTTCTTTTGCTTTGCCAATGCTACGATGCCTACCATTTGCTTTTCAGCCTCCCAATTGCCATGTTGAACCTCTAACCCCCCCCTTTTGTCCTAGCAAACCGTTGATTGGCTATGTTGCCGCTTTGCTCAGCCCTTCTTATAGCGTTGTTAGTTGCAGGTGAAGATTGGAGCCGTTCCTTGTTGGAACATTTATTTACTTGTTGGGATATCATTATATTGCTATGTTATCTTAATGCATCTATATACTTGGTAAAGGGTGGAAGGCTCGGCCTCTCGCCTAGTGTTTTGTTCCACTCTTGCCGCCCTAGTTTTCCGTCATATCGGTGTTATGTTCCCGGATTGTTGCGTCCCTTACACGGTTGGGCTATAATGGGAACCCCTTGATAGTTCGCCTTGATTAAAGCTTTTCCAGCAATGCCCAACATTGGTTTTACCATTTGCCACCTAGCCTCTTTTCCCTTGGGTTTCCGGAGCCCGAGGGTCATCGTATTTTAGCCCCCCCTTGGGCCAGTGCTCCCTCTGAGTGTTGGTCCGAACTGAGCTGCCTGCGGGGCCACCTCGGGGAAACTTGAGGGTTGGTTTTACTCGTAGCTAGTCTCATCTGAGTGTGCTCTGAGAAAGAGATATGTGCAGCTCCTATCGGGATTTGTCGGCACATTCGGGCGGTGTTGCTGGACTTGTTTTAACCTGTCGAATCATCTTGTTGTACCGAGATACCGAGTCTGATCGGTGTGTCTTGGGTGGAGGTCTATTCCTTCGTTGACCGTGAGAGCTTGTCATGGGCTAAGTTGGGACTCCCCTGCAGGGATTGATCTTTCGAAAGCCGTGCCCGCGGTTATGGGCAGATGGGAATTTGTTAATGTCCGGTTGTAGATGACTTGAATTAAACTTAATTAAAATGAATCAATCATGTGTGTTACCGTGATGGCCCCTTCTCGGCGGAGTCCGGGAAGTGGACACGGTGTTGGAGTTATGCTTGCGCAGGATGTTCCTTTAGCTTCTCGCTCGTGCTTCGCCTTCTCTTCTCGCTCTCTTTTGCGTGTAAGTTAGCCACCACATATGCTAGTCGCTTGCTGCAGCTCCACATATTTTTTTGCCTTATCCATTCCTATGAGCTTAAATAGTTTTGATCGCGTGGGTGTGAGATTGCTGAGTCCCTGTGGCTCACAGATACTACAACTCCAGATGCAGGTTCAGGTGTTTCTGCTCCAGTTGACGATTACGAGCTTCAGTGGGAGTTCGACGAGGACTCTCAGCGTTACTACGTATCTTTTCCGGATGATCAGTAGTGGTGCCTAGTTGGGGTTATCGATTCAGGACCTTGTCGCATGTTGGGGGTCTTTTCCATTTTGGCGCCGTAGTCGGGCCATGAGTGCTTGTTTGATGGATGTTATTTATATACTCTGATGTGACGTGGCGAGTGTAAGCCAACTATGTTATCTCCCCCTTTTATTATATATTACATGGGATGTTGTAATGATTGCCTGACTTGCGACATTGCTTTCAATGCGGTTATGCCTCTAAGTCGTGCCTCGACACGTGGGAGTTATAGCCGCATCGAGGGCGTTATAAGTTGGTATCAGAGCCAGCCCCGACCTTAGGAGCCCCATTGCTTGATCGTTTTTAGCAGCCGAGTTGTGTCTAGAAAAAAAATATTTTGAGTCCTTAGGAATTATATATCGGAGAGCTTAGGAATTCTTTTTACTTCCCAGTCTCCTCATCGCTCTGGTAAGGCATCCTGACGTAGAGTTTTGACTCTTCTCTTCTCAAATTTCACAAAAAAAAATTTGCAACCAATTAGTTAATCCATTGGACGCGGATGCTTGGATTTGCCTCCTATCAGTCGTTGGACGGAGGTAATTCAACGGATGGTATTCAAAATTGTTCATGCACTATATAGGGTGTCACCTCAATATATTCAAAGATCCTAGACATCTATGAGGTATCACCTCTTATTTTGAGCTTCTTTTTGTTGGATTGAATCTTGCTCATGCTATGATTTTATCTATATTAGATTGAATCTTTTGGGAATCAATGAGATTTAATATGATGCATGTCTAGTATAAATATGAAAGACACCCGAGGTGATGTCTAGCATCATTTATGGGGCTTCCTGAAGCAACATGGGGCATGCTCAGTACATTAAGATTAAGGATACAACTATGAGGTGGTCTTAGCAATACATTTGAGGTCTCATCCCACTTTGATCTGACAAAAGATGGAACTTATGTGTGATTCTTTACCACACTTTTTAGGGTATATCGTAAATTTTCATCAAGGCTCATTAATTTATTCACATTGATTACCAAACCGAGTAAATAAACACATGATTTCTTACTAGGATGATGCATGCGAGTGAAATATCAAATGTTGCTAATAAGCACTCAAAAATCCATTTAGTTTAAGGATACATCTAATAGTAATTAGGTATAATTGTGTAACATCATAATTTTGAATACAATGGTCTGGAATAAAGAAATAAATAGAAGGTGATATAGTATTCACCATGATTGGTGTTACAACATGTTTGATGTCAATCATTAAAACTGATGTAAATTTATAAATAGTAGTAACTTGGTAGAAGAAAGTCGCATGTTGCCTCCCTAATGATCGCAAGACTTAGGGTAGCATTCGCACTTGGCACCCATTAGTCTTTTAAACCGGTTCCGGCATTGTCCATCATCCCATCCGTCTTCCACACAACTATCTCGACACATTCCATTTTGATCAGGATGACATTTATCCCAATGGTTGTGATAGCACATGTTTTCAGTAGATGAAATCTCACCTATGTATAAATAGACAAGGTTAGGAGAAGTAATATGAATGAATGCGTCCAACAATGTTGATATGTCATTGCACAACATGAAACTTTGGCGAAATGTTGATACTATGGATAATTATACTTACTACTTGTAGCCATAAGGCAGAAAAGAATCAAACAACACATGGATGTCTTCCTCCAGGCCTCCATGGTATAATGGGAGAATGTCGGTGATTTTGCTGAGAGAAGGAAAAGAATGTTGTGAAGATGGTGTGTGTTTTGGTTTCTATCGTTTTCAGGATCTTATAATGTCCATGCCCTATAGATAGTATAAATAGTTAGGTCGTAAGGCCAAGAGGAAAGCAAGGAAGCAAAATTAACCAGAGGAATACAACTAAGTGAACTAAACTTGTGTCGGTGTACTAAAGTAGGGGTACCTTAGTACCCCGAACTTGTGCACGGGCAGTCGCAGCGACCCGCGGCAAGGCTTGCCGGGTAACCGCCAAGACTCTCCATGGCTATTTTAGAGCCATTCAAGTCTAGACCAAGGCCCCGGCAAGATGAGCTTGCCGGGAAGAAAACCAGACCCTGGCAAGAGGAGCTTGCCGGGAAGGCCTATCGAGGCATGCAAGACCCTGGCAAGAGGAGCTTGCCAGGAAGGCCAACCAAGGCATATCAAGGAGATTTGCCGCGACACGCCACGCGTCCCGGCAAGGCCCAGTGAGCGACAAGCTCCCGGACGCGGCAAGACAACAACCGCGGCAAGGCGCTCGCCGCGGCAAGCCCGCACTTCGTGCCCGCGCTCCAGCTCACCCACCACGTGCCGCTCTGGGACCCTCTCCCAAGCACACGTGGCGGGGAGGCTGTGCAGCTAGGGGTACGTGGTGGCAAGCATGCACTGACGAGGCAGCCATCATGGCAAACGCTGGCGGTCCCAAACGGTCCCTTTCTGTACTGTTTAGGCGACATAGACGGGCAATTAATGCCCTTGTCCCCTGCCGTCAGGGTTAGGTATGATACCACTGTACAGGTAGTTGTACCAACCACCACTCTCCCGTTTTTGCCCTTCTGTCTACATTGCCACGTGTCGGTGACCCCTTGAGCATATAAAAGGAGGCCCAAGTGCAACGTAGAAAGGGTTCTCCCCCCACTAGACACTCATTCACGCTCGGCCTCGCTAGCTGCTGGAGTGTACTATAGCACTCTACGCTCCCGAGCAAGAACACAATACAATCCACAAAGCAGGAGTAGGGTTTTACGCATCCGTGTGGCCCGAACCTGGGTAAAATCGCTCGCGTGTCTCGCCTCGATCTGCTCTTTGTGCAACCATCGCCCCCGCCGAACCAAAAAGGGGCTCCGGTCCGCCGTGGTCCCATAGGTGCTCGAGGGACAGCCAAATCCCCCGACATCTCTGGCGCGCCAGGTAGGGGGCATCGAGGTTGTGTGAACCTGATCCGGCGTTCTTGCGAGCTAGATCTTCATCGTCTTCTCCGACATGCCGCCGAAGAAGAAAGCCTCGGAGGCGGCCGCGCTGTCCACGCCAAACCCACCGCCGCCGGAGCAGACGGCCGGTGGGGGAGACGCCGGCAGAAGACCGGAAGTCGACGACGGAACTCACGGCGCCGCCAGGTCCAAGGGCCAGGCCGCGCCGCCCATCGACGGCATGGCCGACTCCCGCAACGACCGGGCGCACTCCAAGACTTCGGCGTCAGTACACGCGCCGCGCTCGTCCCAGGAGGCGCGGGACCAGCAGCGCCATGGTACTCACGGTACCATGCGTTCGCTGGATCAAGACCAAGCTAGTGGATCTCGGAGGGCTCAAGACCAGCATGCACACCAGCACGCTGGCCTGAGCGAGGCACGGTCGCTTGGACGAGATACTGCTCCTTCTAACCTAGTTAGAAGTCCGAGCATATCCCGCTCGTCGCATCGTTCGCCGCCGCCGCCCGCCACCCCAGCGGAAGCTCTGGCGCGAGCTCAACTGCTCCTCGATTTCCCTCCAGCGGCGGACAAAGTCGACGACTGGAGGGCCACCATTCAGAGCCTCATCAGCTTCGCCAACGGCGACAACCCACGGCAGCTGAGCGCATCGCTGCCACGGCAAGTCAGCCAGGCGCGAGCCAGTGGCAACCAGACTGGGGAGGGTGCGACCACCGTGCACTCCCCACCCCGAAGGCCGAGGTCGCCGGCTCGCCGGATCCACATCGACAGCGACTCCACCGCGTCGTCAGATCCGCAAGCTCGTCGCGATCAACGCCAAGTTCTTTACGAACGGCGACAAGAAGACGCTCGCACTCGCATCGAGCGTCGAAGAGAAGCGCGACGTCAGTCAGACCTGCGCGCTGGGCCCTCTGTTGACATGCACGCGCCGGAGAAACCGGACAACCTGCCGTACGCGGTGGGTTGCCCTGCGTTTACTCCTGAGCTGCGGCAAGTCCAGTGGCCCAACACGAAAAACTTCAAGCCAGATGTGCCGGAGAAGTACGATGGCAAGTCGCATCCGTCGGAGTTCCTCAGCATCTACACCATCGGGGTGTAGGCTGCTGGGGGACGCGACGACAAGATCCTTGCCAACTATTTCCCGCTGGTGCTCAAGCCCAACGTCAGATCCTGGCTCATGCACTTGCCGGACAACTCCGTATCCTCCTGGGCAGACCTGTGCCATCAGTTTGTGGGCGCCTTCACAGGCGGCCACAAACCGCATGGCCAAGAGAGTGACCTTCACCTGCTCGTCCAGAAGGTAGGGGAGCCCCTGCGCCAGTACATCCAGAGGTTCAGCCGTGTACAGCACAACATCCCAAATATCCACCCTGCCGCGGTGATCAGCGCGTTCCATCAGAACGTGCGGAACCGCAGGATGCGGGAAGAGATGGCGATGTGCAAGATCCGAGACGTCAGCGAGCTATATGCCCTGGCCGACAAGTGTGCATGCGCTGAGGAAGGAAGGAAATTTCCTGGAGAGAGTACTGGGGCAGGAGGATCTGACAGCGAAGATGCCGCCCCGGCAAAGAAGAACCGGCGGCGCAACAACAGGAAGAAGCAGAACAAGGAGGCGCTAGTCGTTGAGCAGTCCAGCAGCGACGGTGGCGCCAAGAAGGCCAAAGTTGGTAGCTCCGGCAAGGAGGTTGCCGCATGCTCCAACTGCCAGGCCGTGGCCGCCGCCGACAAGCAGGGCAGCTCCGGCAAGCAATACTGCAAGATTCACCGTACCAAGGGCCATGACCTCCAGAGCTGCAAGAAGGTCGAGCAGCTCGTCCAGCAACAGAGGGCTGAGTACGAGCGGCGAGACAAGGAAAGGGCCCAGGCAGGTGCTGGGGGATCCGGCCAGAAGCGCACCGGCCAGGGGGGGGGGCGCCGCGACAAGGTCAAGCAGCGGCAAGGAGACAGACCTCCCCGCGGTCGCGACAAGGAAGACGATGACGACAGCGACGAAGACATGGATGATGCCGAGAACAGTGAGCAGGAGTTTCAGAAACCAAGGAGGTTTTGTGCGTTGACAGTGGTGCTTCTCTGCATACTTCACACCGCCAACTCAAGCAATGGGCGCGAGAAGTCAATGCAGCAGAACCACCTGTTGAGTCGCGCAAGCTCCTGAAATGGTCCAGCACGCCTATCATCTTTGATGTTGAGGACCACCCTGATCGCACAACTGCGGTCGGGTGCTTGCCGATGTTGGTTTCGCCAACTATCCGCAACCTCAAGGTCACCAAGATGTTGGTTGACGGCGGGGCCGGCTTGAACCTGATCTCCTCCGCTGTATTCCAGAAGCTCCAGATTCCCGACAGCGTGCTTGAAGAGACCGGTATGTTCCAAGGAATCAGTCCGGGAAGAACCAAGCCGAAGGGGAAGATCACGCTGCCGGTGACATTCGGCAACGAGCTAAACTTCAGGACTGAGAGGGTGACTTTCGACGTTGCTGATCGACCATTGCCTTACAATGGGATACTTGGCCGTCCGGCACTCGCCAAGTTCATGGCGGCCTCTCATTACGCCTACAACGTGCTCAAGATGCCCGGCCCGATAAGTGTCATCTCTGTCCCTGGCGACAAGCAAGATGCTCTTATCTGTGCCGACAAAATCTACCGGGAGGTAGCAGCCGCAGCAGAATCGCTTGCCGCTGAAGCTCCCGGGGGAAAGGAGAAGGCCAAGTCCGGCAAGTACTCTGGCGCCCACTCCGGCAAGCGCACCTCTTCGGAGTGCTGCACTGCCGTCGAGGACGCGCCATCGAGCTCCGCCGGCAAGCGCAAGACCAACTCCTCCGAGTGCTCTGGCGCCCACTCCGGCAAGCGCACCTCTTCGGAGTGCTGCGCTGCCGTTGAGGACACGCCATCGAGCTCCACCGGCAAGTGCAAGACCAAGCCCGGCAAGTACAAGAAGACGATGGCGGCTCCGCAAGAGACCAAGAAGGTGTACGCCAAGGAGGACGACACTGGTGGTACCTTCACCATCAGTGCCACGCTTGACCCTAAATAGGAAAGCGCACTCGTTGCTTTCCTGCGGGCGAATGTCGACGTGTTTGCATGGCAGCCGTCTGACATCCCCGGTGTTCCCAGGAAAGTAATTGAGCACCACCTTGCCGTTTGTCCTCATGCGCGGCCCGTCAAGCAGAAAGTCAAGAAGCAGGCGGTGGAGCGCCAAGAATTCATAGCAGAAGAGATCAAGAAGTTGGAAGCGGCAGGCCTCGTCAGAGGAGTGCTCCATCCTACGTGGTTGGCCAATCCGGTAGTTGTGCGCAAGGCAAACGGGAAATGGAGGCTTTGTATTGACTTTACCGATGTCAATAAAGCTTGCCCCAAGGACCCATTTCCCTTGCCACGCATCGACCAGATTGTTGACTCCACAGCCGGATGTGATTTGCTTTCATTTCTTGATGCGTACTCCGGATATCATCAGATCTTCATGGCAGAAGAAGATGAAGAGAAGACCGCATTCATTACACCATGTGGCACGTACTATTTCGTGCGGATGCCTTTCGGTCTAAAGAATGCTAGTTCAACATTTGCAAGAGTTGTCCATATTGCTTTTGAGCCTCAAATACACAGAAATGTGGAAGCCTATATGGACGATATAGTGGTCAAGAGCAAGGACAGGGCAACTCTGATTCAAGATTTAGATGAGACCTTTGTGAATCTAAGCAAGATCAACCTCAAGCTGAACCCTGAGAAGTGTGTGTTTGGAGTTCCTTCCGGCAAGCTTCTCGGGTTCTTTGTGTCTCAGCGGGGAATTGAAGCCAATCCCGACAAGATCAGGGCCATCGAGCAGATTGAAGCACCAAGACGCGTCAAGGATGTTCGAAGACTTGCCGGTTGCGTGGCTGCTCTCAGCAGGTTCATTTCTTGGTCTGCCGAGCGCGCCCTGCCATTTTTCAAGATATTGAAAAAGGCAGGTCCGATGCAGTGGACTCCGGAAGCGGAGGCTGCGCTCCAGGACCTGAAGAAATACCTGTCCTCCGCTCCAACACTTGTCGCACCTAAGCCACAAGAGAAGTTGCTGCTGTATTCAGCAGCAACCAATCAAGTGGTTAGTGCTGCGTTAGTTGCGGAGAGGGGGGCAGATGATGAGCCAGCAACCCCGGCAAGCCCGTCTGGCGACAAGCAGGGGGGTCCCCTGACAAGCTCTGGCCCCGACAAGGATGGACCTGCGCAGATGCACGAAGGTGTACGGAAGAAAATGGTGCAGCACCCAGTTTACTTTGTCAGCTCCCTTCTGCAGGGGGCTAGATCAAGGTACTCTGGTGTGCAGAAATTGCTTTTCGGCCTCCTCATGGCCTCGAGAAAGCTGCGCCATTACTTCCAAGCACACGAGATCACAGTTGTCACTCGCTTTCCGCTGAAGAGGATACTGCAGAATCCCGAAGCAACCGGCAGGATTGTCGAGTGGGCACTGGAACTGTCAAGCTTTGGTCTCTAGTTTGAAAGCACTTCAACTATCCAGAGCAGAGCATTGGCAGAGTTCATAGCAGAGTGGACGCCAACACCAGATGAGGAAACCCCAGAGATGATCATCCCCGCCAAGGAAGCAGACAAGGAGTGGCTGTTGTACTTTGATGGTGCCTTTTTGCTGCAAGGCGCCGGCGCTGGTGTGCTGCTTGTCGCACCCACCGGAGAGCACCTCAAGTACGCAGTCCAGATGCACTTTCCCAGGGAGCAAGCAATGAACAATACTGCAGAGTATGAGGGCTTGCTTGCCGGTCTCAGGATCGCAGCAGACCTTGGGATTAAGAAGCTCATTGTCAGGGGTGACTCACAGCTTGTCGTCCGCCAAGTGAACAAGGATTATCAGAGCCCGTTGATGGAAGCTTACGTCGACGAAGTGAGGAAGCTGGAAGAGCACTTTGACGGCCTGCAAATGGAACATGTTCCGAGAGCCAAGAACGACGTTGCCGATGGCCTGTCAAAGTGCGCCGCACTTAAGTTACCTGTGGAACCAGGGACCTTTGTGCTCAAGCTGACTCAGCCGTCCGTGACACCGTCAACTGGGCAGAGCAAGAAAAGGAAGTTGGTTTCTGGCGACTATCTTCCGGCAGAGCTTCCCGAAGCCGCCGCCAAGAAGGTCCCCAAGATCAACGCCAAGAGCGCTGAGGAGCAGTCTGCTCCGGCAGGCCCTGGGTATCGTTCCATTCGAGCAGAGGCTCCCGACAAGTTTTGCTCCGGCAAACTTCCCGGGGAACGTCCTGCTCCGGCAAATCCCAGGCCTTGTTCCGTTCGAGCAGAAGCTCCCGACAAGTTTTGCTCCGGCAAGCTTGTCGGGGAACATCAAGCTCCGGCTGAGCCGCAGGCGCTCGCCGTAGAAGCGGATGTTCCCGCAGCAGCAGATATGCCTTTAGTCCTTGTTGTCGAGCCACAGGCTCCAACATGGGCACAGCCGATCGTCCGTTTCCTTCAGACAGGAGAGCTTCCCGAAGAGCAAGAAGAAGCGGAAAGAGTAGCCCGGCAGTCAAGTATGTACCAGTTTGTCGACAACAAACTGTACAGAAGAAGACTCAACGGTGTGAAATTGAAGTGTATTCCCCGGGAAGATGGACAGAAGCTGTTGGCAGAGATACACGGAGGCATATGTGGCCACCACATTGGCGCAAGAGCACTCGTCGGCAAAGCGTTCCGGCAAGGCTTCTTCTGGCCGACAGCCCTCCAGGATGCAACTGCACAAGTAACCAAGTGTGAAGCGTGCCAGTTCCATTCCAAGCAGATACACCAGCCAGCTCAAGCTCTCCAGACGATCCCTTTATAATGGCCATTTTCGGTCTGGGGGCTCGACATCCTCGGCCCCTTCCCCCGAGCGATCGGGGGCTTTGAGTACTTGTACGTTGCAATCGACAAGTTCAAAAAGTGGCCGGAAGTGGAACCAGTGAGGAAGGTGACCGCACAGTCAGCAGTCAAGTTCTTCAGGTCAATTGTTTGCCGCTTCGGTGTCCCTAACCGAATCATCACCGACAACGGCACACAGTTTACGAGCCACACCTTCATGCAGTACGTCCAAGATCTCGGCGCCAAGGTCTGCTTCGCTTCTGTTGCTCACCCAAGGAGCAACGGTCAAGCGGAAAGGGCAAACGCTGAAGTGCTGCGCGGGCTCAAGACCAGAACTTTCAACAAGCTGAATAAGTGCGGAAGAAACTGGATCGAGGAGCTACCGGTGGCTCTTTGGTCGATCAGAACAACGCCAAATCGAGCCACTGGCCAGACACCTTTTGCTCTAGTCTATGGAGCAGAAGCAGTTATCCCCACGGAACTCGTATACGGGTCACCTCGAGTGCTCGCTTACGATGAGCTTGAGCAAGAGCGGCTGCGGCAAGATGACGCGCTGCTCCTTGAGGAAGATCGTCTTTAGGCTGTTGTGCGAGCCGCTCGCTACTAGCAAGCTTTGCGCCGCTACCATAGCCGCAAAGTTAACGCCAGAAGCTTCGAGGAAGGCGACCTTGTTCTTCGGCGTGTTCAGTCGGCCAAGAATTCCAACAAGTTGACGCCGAAGTGGGAAGGCCCTTACCGGGTGAAACGAGTCACCAGGCCTGGCGCTGTCCGCCTGGAGACCGAAGATGGCATTCCAGTGAGCAACTCCTGGAACATCGAGCATCTTCGCAAGTTTTACCCGTAAGGCGCGGTTGTCGGAACCCGTCCGGCAACCACCTTTCTGTACAAGTCTTGCCGCTGTTGCATGTAATCCATTGTACAGAGCCAGGCGCAGACCCTGAGCACCAGATATGAAGCGCTGCCACACCCCGGGGTTATAAGCATGCATGCTAGGTTAAGTCTCGTCCTTGGTTAGGGTTGATAGTGTCTAACAGCAGCTAACCCCTAACTTAGAGGTCGAGTGTGCGTCCCTTTGTCTCTCTTTCGTTTCCTTTGGTTCGCAGGGCTCGCATATCCTGGCCAGACCGCTTGAGGACGAGAAGGAGAGGAAGGGCGCACCGGCATCAGTACTCCGGCAAGCCAGTGTTGCCGGGGGCTGCAAGTACCAAGTTTCGCCCGCGGCAAGTCAGAGTTGCCGGGGGCTGCTATCTCAGATAAGTTTTCCATCCCTCTTCATGCATTCTCTTTTGGACTAGGAATGCGAAGCCTCGTTTCTTCCCGAAAGCCACCGTGCTCCCTTAGCTCTGGTCCCTGGGGCCCCAGGGCCAAGTTTTGGTCGTAGTCGCGGCAGGAAAGGGATGAAACGAGGGGCCGCACCCGCCTCGTCCCTGCCTCCGTCAAGAGCGTGAGAAGGGTCGAGCCGCGCGGGAAGGCGGCAGGGCATGTTGCCGGGAAGAGAGTGTCTATCTGGAAGATACCAAGGATTTGCTCCTTGGCGTGGGTTCTACCCGCGAGACAAATGACCCAGCAAACATCCCCTTTCCATTAAAAACATTCCACTCAGGTACAGTCCAAAGAGAACGAAAAACATGAAAGAGAGGATTACAAGCTTTAAATGCAGCTAAGGCCCGAAGGCTTACAAATTGAAAAGATAAGGTGCCCGTAATCCTTTTTCCTGTCCCCCTCTTCAGGAGGTAGGTCGAGGAGGAGAAATGGACAAAAGGGGCGCCAAGGCGAACTACGGGAGCCAGAAGGCACCAAGAGAACAGCCCGGGGCCCGACCGAGGGCTTGACGGTGATGGCGGCACTGGAAGCAGGGCTCGAAGACGAGGCGGCAGGACGTCAGCACGCTGTCGAGGGCACCACGCCCTCGTACTCCGACTTGACGACCTTGCCGCCAGCCCTCTTCCTCTTCCGCAGCCTCCCTACGCCAGCCGCCCAAGGAGACGACCTCGGGGAGTCCAAGGGGCCGGCGACGCGGATGATGGGGTCGCCGGTGCCGCGCGAAGCGACGCCTGACACCTAGTCGGACCCGTCGTCCCGCCGCCCGCCTCCTTCGTCGTCACTGGCGCTCTCCTCCTCGTCACTCTCGCTCGAGGAGGAGCCTGCGCTGTCGGAGGAGCTGTCCTCGCAGCATTTTGCCCGAGCGCTGAAGCGCCCGAAGACCTTGACGGAGAGAAGGTCGCCCTCCATCAACTTGAAATGGAGGGTGAACCCTTCCATCAGGCTGTGGATACGGGCGAACGTCTTCCACCCTCGGGCAAGATACATCACATTAGGGGCTGGGAATTCAACGCGGACTCGCGTGCCATTGATTCCACAGCCCCTCATGTGTAATCTCAGCGTCTCGGGCGGGTCCAACTCCATCACACCCGCGAACGGAGCTGGGAGTCGGAGGCGACGACGAGGCGCCCGGCGCAGCCTGACGAGGAACTCGCAAGGGTCGTCCCCGATATGGACCGCCGCGCGAGGAGGGACCGCCGGCGGAGGCGAAGCCGGCGCGTCGCCCCGTCCACCTCTTCCCCGAGCGCCTCGACCTCGCCCACGTCCTCGTCCACGACCTCACCCCCTTCCTCTTCCCACTCCGTCCGGCTCTGCCGCCACGAGCGCGGAAGAGGGAGGGATGCGCTGTCTCCCGGCGACCCTCGCCGCCACCGATGAAGGCCCAGGGTTCCCTTTCTCCATGGCGAATGGGAGGAGGGGGAACAAAAGCTGAAGGAAGGAGTGAAGGAAATATGCCCTAGAGGCAATAATAAAGTTATTATTTATTTCCTTATATCATGATAAAAGTTTATTATTCATGCTAGAATTGTATTAACCGGAAACATAATACATGTGTGAATACATAGACAAACAGAGTGTCACTAGTATGCCTCTACTAGACTAGCTCGTTAATCAAAGATGGTTATGTTTCCTAACCATGAACAAAGAGTTGTTATTTGATTAACGAGGTCACATCATTAGTTGAATGATCTGATTGACATGACCCATTCTATTAGCTTAGCACCCGATCGTTTAGTATGTTGCTATTGCTTTCTTCATGACTTATACATGTTCCTATGACTATGAGATTATGCAACTCCCGTTTGCCGGAGGAACACTTTGGGTGCTACCAAACGTCACAACGTAACTGGGTGATTATAAAGGAGCATTACAGGTGTCTCCAAAGGTAGATGTTGGGTTGGCGTATTTCGAGATTAGGATTTGTCACTCCGATTGTCGGAGAGGTATCTCTGGGCCCTCTCGGTAATGCACATCACTTAAGCCTTGCAAGCATTGCAACTAATAAGTTAGTTGCGGGATGATGTATTACGGAACGAGTAAAGAGACTTGCCGGTAACGAGATTGAACTAGGTATTGGATACCGACGATCGAATCTCGGGCAAGTAACATACCGATGACAAAGGGAACAACGTATGTTGTTATGCGGTCTGACCGATAAAGATCTTCGTAGAATGTGTAGGAGCCAATATGGGCATCCAGGTCCCGCTATTGGTTATTGACCGGAGACGTGTCTCGGTCATGTCTACATTGTTCTCGAACCGTAGGGTCCGCACGCTTAAGGTTTCGATGACAGTTATATTATGAGTTTATGAGTTTTGATGTACCGAAGGTTGTTCGGAGTCCCGGATGTGATCACGGACATGATGAGGAGTCTCGAAATGGTCAAGACGTAAAGATTGATATATTGGAAGCCTATGTTAGGACATCGGAAGTGTTCCGGGTGAAATCGGGATTTTACCGGATTACCGGGAGGGTTACCGGAACCCCCCGGGAGCCAAATGGGCCAACATGGGCCTTAGTGGAAAGGTGAAAGGGCTGCCCACATAGGGCTGCGCGCCTCCCCCTCTCTCTAGTCCTATTAGGACTAGGAGAAGGTGGCCGGCCCCTTCTCTCTCTTTCCCACTTGAGAAACCTAGTTGGACTAGGATTGGAGGGGGGAGTCCTACTCCCGGTAGGAGTAGGACTCCTCCTGCGCCTCCCTCCTCTTGGCCGGCCAGCCCTCCCCCTCTCATCCTTTATATACGGGGGCAGGGGGCACCTCTAGACACACAATTGATCATTGAGATCTTTCCTTAGCCGTGTGCGGTGCCCCCTGCCACCAAATTCCACCTCGATCATATTATTGCAGTGCTTAGGCGAAGCCCTGCGTCGGTAGTACATCAAAATCGTCACCACGCCGTCGTGCTGACAGAACTCTTCCTCGACGCTTTGCTGGATCGGAGCCCGAGGATCGTCATCGAGCTGAACGTGTGCTAAGAACTCGGAGGTGCCGGAGTAACGGTGCTTGGATCGGTCGGATCGGGAAGAAGACGTACGACTACTTCCTCTACGTTGTGTCAAACGCTTCCGTTGCGATCTACAAGGGTACGTAGATCATACTCTCCCCTCGTTGCTATGCATCACCATGATCTTGCGTGTGCGTAGGAAATTTTTTGAAATTACTATGTTCCCCAACAGTGGTATCAGAGCCAGGTTTTATGGTTTGATGTTATTTGCACGAGTAGAACACAAGTGAGTTGTGGGCGATACAAGTCATACTGCCTACCAGCATGTCATACTTTGGTTCGGCGGTATTGTTGGACGAGACGACCCGGACCAACCTTACGCGTACGCTTACGCGAGATCGGTTCCCTCGACATGCTTTGCACATAGATGGCTTGCGGGCGACTGTCTCTCCAACTTTAGTTGAACCGAGTGTGGCTACGCCCGGTCCTTGAGAAGGTTAAAACGGAGTCTATTTGACAAACTATCATTGTGGTTGTGATGCGTAGGTAAGATGAGTTCTTGCTTAAGCCCGTAGCAGCCACGTAAAACTTGCAACAACAAAGTAGAGGACGTCTAACTTGTTTTTGCAGGGCATGTTGTGATGTGATATGGTCAAGGCATGATGCTAAATTTTATTGTATGAGATGATCATGTTTTGTAACCGAGTTATCGGCAACTGGCAGGAGCCATATGGTTGTCGCTTTATTGTATGCAATGCAATCGCGATGTAATGCTTTACTTTATTACTAAGCGGTAGTGATAGTCGTGGAAGCATAAGATTGGCGAGACAACAACGATGCTACGATGGAGATCAAGGTGTCGCGCTGATGACGATGGTGATCATGACGGTGCTTCGGAGATGGAGATCACAAGCACAAGATGATGATGGCCATATCATATCACTTATATTGATTGCATGTGATGTTTATCTTTTTTATGCATCTTATCTTGCTTTCATTGACGGTAGCATTATAAGATGATCTCTCACTAAATTATCAAGAAGTGTTCTCCCTGAGTATGCACCGTTGCGAAAGTTCTTCGTGCTGAGACACCATGTGATGATCGGGTGTGATAGGTTCTACGTTCAAATACAACGGGTGCAAAACAGTTGCACACGCGGAATACTCGGGTTATACTTGACGAGCCAAGCATATACAGATACGGCCTCGGAACACGGAGACCGAAAGGTCGAGCGTGAATCATATAGTAGATATGATCAACATAACGATGTTCACCATTGAAAACTAATCCATCTCACGTGATGATCGGTTATGGTTTAGTTGATTTGGATCACGTGATCACTTAGAGGATTAGAGGGATATCTATCTAAGTGGGAGTTCTTAAGTAATATGATTAAATTGAACTTAAATTTATCATGAAATTAGTCCTGGTAGTATTTTGCAAATCATGTTGTAGATCAATAGCTCGTGTTGTTGCTTCCCTGTGTTTATTTTGATATGTTCCTAGAGAAAATTGTGTTGAAAGATGTTAGTAGCAATGATGCGGATTGGATCCGTGATCTGAGGTTTATCCTCATTGCTGCACAGAAAAATTATGTCCTTGATGCACCGCTAGGTGACAGACCTATTGCAGGAGCAGATGCAGACGTTATGAATGTTTGGCTAGCTCAATATGATGACTACTTGATAGTTTAGTGCACCATGCTTAATGGCTTAGAATCGGGACTTCAAAGACGTTTTGAACGTCATGGACCATATGAGATGTTCCAGGAGTTGAAGTTAATATTTCAAACAAATACCCGAGTTGAGAGATATGAAGTCTCCAACAAAGTTCTATAGCTAAAAGATGGAGGAGAATCGCTCAACTAGTGAGCATGTGCTCAGATTGTCTGGGTACTACAATCGCTTGAATCAAGTGGGAGTTAATCTTCCAGATAAGATAGTGATTGACAGAATTCTCTAGTCACCATCACCAAGTTAGAAGAACTTCGTGATGAACTATAATATGCAAGGGATAACGGAAACAACTCCCAAGCTCTTCGTAATGCTGAAATCAACGATGGTAGAAATCAAGAAAAACATCAAGTGTTGATGGTTGACAAGACCACTAGTTTCAAGAAAAGGGAAAAGGGAAGAAGGGGAACTTCAAGAAGAATGGCAAGCAAGTTGCTGCTCAAGTGAAGAAGCCCAAGTCTGATCCTAAGCCTGAGACTAAGTGCTTCTACTGCAAAGGGACTGGTCACTGGAAGCGGAACTACCCCAAGTGATTGGCGGATAAGAAGGATGGCAAAGTGAACATAAGTATATTTGATATACATGTTATTGATGTGTACTTTAGTAGTGTTTATAGCAACCCCTTAGTATTTAATGCTAGTTCAGTTGCTAAGAGTAGTAACTCGAAACGGGAGTTGCAGAATAAACAGAGACTAGTTAAGGGTGAAGTGACGATGTGTGTTGGAAGTAGTTCCAAGATTGATATGATCATCACCGCACACTCCCCTATACTTCCGGGATTAGTGTTGAACCTAAATAAGTGTTATTTGGTGTTTGTGTTGAGCATGAATATGATTTGATCATGTTTATTGTAATACGGTTATTCATTTAAGTAAAAGAATAAATTGTTGTTCTGTTTACATGAATAAAACCTTATATGGTTACACACCCAATGAAAATAGTTCATTGGATCTCGATCTTAATAATACACATATTCATAATATTGAAACCAAAAGATGCAAAGTTAATAATGATAGTGCAACTTATTTGTGGCACTGCTGTTTAGGTCATATTGGTATAAAGCGCATGAAGAAATTCCATGCTGATGGGCTTTCGGAATCACTTGATTATGAATCACTTGATGCTTGCGAACCGTTCCTCTTGGGCAAGATGACTAAAACACCGTTCTCCGGTACTATGGAGAGAGCAACAGATTTGTTAGGAATCATACATACCGATGTATGTGGTCCGATGAATATTGAGGCTCGTGGCGGATATCGTTATTTTCTCACCTTCACAGATGATTTAAGCAGATATGGGTATATCTACTTAATGAAACACAAGTCTGAAACATTTGAAAAGTTCAAAGAATTTCAGAGTGAAGTTGAAAATCATCGTAACAAGAAAATAAAGTTTCTACGATCTGATCGTGGAGGAGAATATTTGAGTTACGAGTTTGGTGTACATTTGAAAAATTGTGGAATAGTTTCGCAACTCACGCCACCCGGAACACCACAACGTAATGGTGTGTCCGAACGTCGTAATCGTACTTTACTAGATATGGTGCGATCTATGATGTCTCTTACTGACTTACCGCTATCGTTTTGGGGATACGCTCTAGAGACGGCCGCATTCACGTTAAACAGGGCACCATCAAAATCCGTTGAGACGACGCCTTATGAACTATGGTTTGGCAAGAAACCAAAGTTGTCGTTTCTTAAAGTTTGGGGCTGCGATGCTTATGTGAAAAAGCTTCAACCTGATAAGCTCGAACCCAAATCGGAGAAATGTCTCTTCATAGGATACCCAAAGGAAACTGTTGGGTACACCTTCTATCACAGATCCGAAGCAAGACATTCGTTGCTAAGAATGGATCCTTTCTAGAGAAGGAGTTTCTCTCGAAAGAAGTGAGTGGGAGGAAAGTAGAACTTGACGAGGTAACCGTACCTACTCCTTTATTGGAAAGTAGTACATCACAGAAAACTGTTTCTGCGAAACCTATACCAATAAGTGAGGAAGTTAATGATGATGATCATGAAACTTTAGATCAAGATACTACTGAACCTCGTAGATCAACCAGAGTGAGATCCGCACCAGAGTGGTATGGTAAACCTATTCTGGAGGTCATGATACTAGATCATGATGAACCTACGAACTATGAAGAAGCGATGGTGAGCCCAGATTCCGCAAAGTGGCTTGAAGTCATGAAATCTGAGATGGGATCCATGTATGAGAACAAAGTATGGACTTTTGTTGACTTGCCCGATGATCGGCAAGCAATTGAGAATAAATGGATCTTTAAGAAGAAGACTGACGCTGATGGTAATGTTACTGTCTACAAAGCTCGACCTGTCGCAAAAGGTTTTCGACAAGTTCAAGGGATTGACTATGATGAGACTTTCTCACCCGTAGCGATGCTTAAGTCTGTCCGAATCATGTTAGCAATTGCCGCATTTTATGATTATGAAATTTGGCAGATGGATGTAAAAACTGCATTCCTGAATGGATTTCTGGAAGAAGAGTTGTATATGATGCAACCGGAAGGTTTTGTCGATCCAAATGTAGCTAACAAAATGTGCAAGCTCCAGCGATCCATCTATGGACTGGTGCAAGCATCTCGGAGTTGGAATATACACTTTGATGAGTTGATCAAAGCATATAGTTTTATACAGACTTGCGGTGAAGCCTGTATTTACAAGAAAGTGAGTGGGAGCACTACAGCATTTCTGATAAAGTATATGTGATTGACATATTGTTGATCGGAAATAATGTAGAATTATTCTGTAAAGCATAAAGGAGTGTTTGAAAGGAGTTTTTCAAAGAAAGACTTCGGTGAAGCTGCTTACATATTGAGCTTCAAGATCTATAGAGATAGATCAAGACGCTTGATAAGTTTTTCAATGAGTACATACCTTGACAAGATTTTGAAGTAGTTCAAAATGGAGCAGTCAAAGAAAGAGTTCTTGCCTGTATTACAAGGTGTGAAGTTGAGTATGACTCAAAGCCCGACCACGGCAGAAGATAGAAAGAGAATGAAAGTCATTCCCTATGCCTTGGCCATAGGTTCTATAAAGTATGTCATGCTGTATACCAGATCTATTGTATACCCTGCACTAATTTGGCAAGGGAGTACACTAGTGATCTAGGAGTAGATCACTGGACAGCGGTCAGAATTATCCTTAGTGAAATAAGGATATGTTTCTCGATTATGGACGTGACAAAAAGGTTCGTCGTAAAGGGTTACGTAGATGCAGGTCTTTGACACTGATCCAGATGATTCTAAGTCTCAATCTGTATACATATTGAAAGTGGGAGCAATTAGCTAGAGTAGCTCCGTGCAGAGCATTATAGACATAGAATTTTGCAAAATACTTACGGATCTGAATGTGACAGACCCGTTGACTAAAATTATCTCACAAGCAAAACATGATCACACCTTAGTACTCTTTGGGTGTTAATCACATAGATATGTGAACTAGATTACTGACTCTAGTAAACCCTTTGAGTGTTGGTCACATGACGATGTGAACTATGGGTGTTAATCACATGGTGATGTGAACTATTGCTGCTAAATCACATGGCGATGTGAACTAGATTATTGACTCTAGTGCAAGTGGGAGACTGAAGGAAATATGCCCTAGAGGCAATAATAAAGTTATTATTTATTTCCTTATATCATGATAAAAGTTTATTATTCATGCTAGAATTGTATTAACCGGAAACATAATACATGTGTGAATACATAGACAAACAGAGTGTCACTAGTATGCCACTACTAGACTAGCTCGTTAATCAAAGATGGTTATGTTTCCTAACCATGAACAAAGAGTTTTTATTTGATTAACGAGGTCACATCATTAGTTGAATGATCTGATTGACATGACCCATTCTATTAGCTTAGCACCCGATCGTTTAGTATGTTGCTATTGCTTTCTTCATGACTTATACATGTTCCTATGACTATGAGATTATGCAACTCCCGTTTGCCGGAGGAACACTTTGGGTGCTACCAAACGTCACAACGTAACTGGGTGATTATAAAGGAGCATTACAGGTGTCTCCAAAGGTAGATGTTGGGTTGGCGTATTTCGAGATTAGGATTTGTCACTCCGATTGTCGGAGAGGTATCTCTGGGCCCTCTCGGTAATGCACATCACTTAAGCCTTGCAAACATTGCAACTAATAAGTTAGTTGCGGGATGATGTATTACGGAACGAGTAAAGCGACTTGCCGGTAACGAGATTGAACTAGGTATTGGATACCGACGATCGAATCTCGGGCAAGTAACATACCGATGACAAAGGGAACAACGTATGTTGTTATGCGGTCTGACCGATAAAGATCTTCGTAGAATGTGTAGGAGCCAATATGGGCATCCAGGTCCCGCTATTGGTTATTGACCGGAGACGTGTCTCGGTCATGTCTACATTGTTCTCGAACCGTAGGGTCCGCACGCTTAAGGTTTCGATGACAGTTATATTATGAGTTTATGAGTTTTGATGTACCGAAGGTTGTTCGGAGTCCCGGATGTGATCACGGACATGATGAGGAGTCTCGAAATGGTCAAGACGTAAAGATTGATATATTGGAAGCCTATGTTAGGACATCGGAAGTGTTCCGGGTGAAATCGGGATTTTACCGGATTACCGGGAGGGTTACCGGAACCCCCCGGGAGCCAAATGGGCCAACATGGGCCTTAGTGGAAAGGTGAAAGGGCTGCCCACATAGGGCTGCGCGCCTCCCCCTCTCTCTAGTCCTATTAGGACTAGGAGAAGGTGGCCGGCCCCTTCTCTCTCTTTCCCACTTGAGAAACCTAGTTGGACTAGGATTGGAGGGGGGAGTCCTACTCCCGGTAGGAGTAGGACTCCTCCTGCGCCTCCCTCCTCTTGGCCGGCCAGCCCTCCCCCTCTCATCCTTTATATACGGGGGCAGGGGGCACCTCTAGACACACAATTGATCATTGAGATCTTTCCTTAGCCGTGTGCGGTGCCCCCTGCCACCAAATTCCACCTCGATCATATTATTGCAGTGCTTAGGCGAAGCCCTGCGTCGGTAGTACATCAAAATCGTCACCACGCCGTCGTGCTGACAGAACTCTTCCTCGACGCTTTGTTGGATCGGAGCCCGAGGATCGTCATCGAGCTGAACGTGTGCTAAGAACTCGGAGGTGCCGGAGTAACGGTGCTTGGATCGGTCGGATCGGGAAGAAGACGTACGACTACTTCCTCTACGTTGTGTCAAACGCTTCCGTTGCGATCTACAAGGGTACGTAGATCATACTCTCCCCTCGTTGCTATGCATCACCATGATCTTGCGTGTGCGTAGGAAATTTTTTGAAATTACTATGTTCCCCAACAAGGAGGAGATGGGGGAATGCGGGCTTCCGTGCACCCCTCTTGCTCCTTTTAAAGGAGCGGGATGGGGGCCCGGCCGCCCCGCTCAGCGAATCAAGACACGGGGAGAGCAGGGAGATGGGGCCGACCCCACTGCCGCGACCCGTGACGGCCCAGTGTCCCACCTTCACCATCCGCGACCCCAAATGCATGGGGGCCGCGTGGCGGGCGTACAGAGCCGAAGCGACGGATGAGGCGATCTCACCCCACCCCGTGATCATGGGGAGTGGGCGCCTCGAAAACCGCGCATCTGCTCCGCCAGTAAATGCACCGCGCCCCCACGCCTACCTCCGTTTATGGGGGAGGGCGTGAACCGTCTCCTTCATCATGATGCAGCGCACGCACGCGGGGCTTAGTCCCGCGCATACCGCCCTCGATCTCACCCACGATGCCTCGTTCGGCGCTTGCTGTTCGGGGCGTGCGCGTTGGGAGCGGAGGGATTTACGGCGTGCCCTCGGCCACGCGTGCCCGTGCACTGTTTTGGGCCTGGCCCAACAGCGCTCGGCACCGTGTGTGGCCCAGGCCCGGGGGCTCCTGTCGGTGTACTAAAGTAGGGGTACCTTAGTACCCCGAACTTGTGCATGGGTAGTCGCAGCGACCCGCGGCAAGGCTTGCCGGGTAACCGCCGAGACTCTCCATGGCTATTTTAGAGCCATTCAAGTCTAGACCAAGGCCCCGGCAAGAGGAGCTTGCCGGGAAGAAAACCAGACCCTGGCAAGCGGAGCTTGCCGGGAAGGCCTATCGAGGCATGCAAGACCCTGGCAAGAGGAGCTTGCCGGGAAGGCCAACCAAGGCATATCAAGGAGATTTTCCGCGACACGCCACGCGTCCCGGCAAGGCCCGGTGAGCGACAAGCTCCCGGACGCGGCAAGACAACAACCGCGGCAAGGCGCTCGCCGCGGCAAGCCCCCACTTCGTGCCCGCGCTCCAGCTCACCCACCACGTGCCGCTCTAGGACCCTCTCCCAAGCATACGTGGCGGGGAGGCTGTGCAGCTAGGGGTACGTGGTGGCAAGCATGCACTGACGAGGCAGCCATCGTGGCAAACGCTGGCGTCCCAAACGGTCCCTTTCTGTACTGTTTAGGCAACATAGACGGGCAATTAATGCCCTTGTCCCCTGCCGTCAGGGTTAGGTACGATACCACTGTACAGGTAGTTGTACCAACCACCACTCTCCCATTTTTGCCCTTCTGTCGACGTTGCCACCTGTCGGTGACCCCTTGAGCATATAAAAGGAGGCCCAAGTGCAACGTAGAAAGGGTTCTCCACCCACTAGACACTCATTCATGCTCGGCCTCGCTAGCTGCTGGAGTGTACTGTAGCACTCTGTGCTCCCGAGCAAGAACACAATACAATCCACAAAGCAGGAGTAGGGTTTTACGCATCCGTGCGGCCCGAACCTGGGTGAAATCGCTCGCGTGTCTCGCCTCGATCTGCTCTTTGTGCAACCATCACCCCCGCCGAACCAAAAAGGGGCTCCGGTCCGCCGTGGTCCCATAGGTGCTCGAGGGACAGCCAAATCCCCCGACAACTTGGCACACACCTTACAACTTAAAATAAATAGTATATCTATCACCTATCTAAGTTTAGCTTGTTGAACTGAATTATTCTGCACATTGACAGGTGATAAGTGCATTACTATTTATATAGCATCCAAACTAAGATTGACGGTAAAGCACATTGGCTACAAAAAGGGAACCAATGATATGTTATTAATTTATCTATGATTTTTGTTCTATTCATTCCACAATTCTATTAATTACAAAAATATTCATATTTATTTGGACCAACATATTAATCAAGTTTGTAGATCTAGTTCATGTTTTCAATACATATGCTTTAAGTGAAAATAGGTTTTTGGAGTTCCATGGGAAATCTGGAAAATTAGGCGGGTCAATTTAATAAAGGAAGGGAATCAAAAGTCCAAGGAACAAGGTCAGGAAGGACATTGGTGTATGGACACCCTGCCTAGGTTCTTATGCACACTCTGTCAGGGTTGATTTCTGATGCCCTTGGTATATATACACCTCAAAAAACTTGGTCATATTTATCATATTTTTTTGTTTGGTGGCACTTCGCAACCCAAGGCCATCATATCTATAGTCATATTAAGGTAAGCTTCCTGAGCAAGGAAAGATCGCCATCTTAGTTAACATTGATAATTGATGCTCTCATGGCAATATGTGAGGTGCCCATCAACAACATCAATCATTGTGCTCTCATGATAAAGAGATAAAATCTGTTAGGTTATTCTTTATCTTTCATTTTTTCAACAATAGGTAAAAAAACCATGTTTTAACTTCTTCAGATGGCATTGACATTGTAGTCTTAACACCATGGCACAGGGGAGTCCATCATTGACCACAGGGAAAATGTTTGCAATCATAAAACCATCCCACGTGATTTCTAAACCAAGAATCATATGCGAATATGGAGTCAGTCACTGACAATTCGTTTCATTAAATTGTGTGTGATGGCATAACTATCTCTTGTTGTTTCTTCCCATATACCATTTGTGATGATACTAGTCATCACACACGTTACATTTCACATGGAACGTGTGCATTGTACTGTCAATAGCACATGCAAAAGTTCAAAAAATCACTTTATTCTAGTTATGTATTGCACATGTTACATTCTAGGTGAACAATGTGATTTAATATGTTCATAAAACATGTATTCTTTTAATAAATTGTGGGATTTGATGTAACCATATATTTCTTCGTTGGATCACAACCCAACAGACGCCTTGAGATGTAACACTCAGTGTACTTCTTTGGAAAGCACTAAACAGAAAGGCATTTAGTTACACGACAATATTAAATGTTGTAACATGGCAAGGCGGTGAAACGGCAGTAAACTACCCTATCTAGTCATATTAAATGAGGTGGGAAACATTTACATAGCATCTCTCAAAAATACCTCATGGCATTTAATTAGCATAATTAAGGTTCTTCCCTAAACAGTATTATAGGAGTTGCTAACATCAAACTCAATGGTATATGTGAAAATAAAGTTAATTAGCTATGAGTTTAGTTGCAATCTACACATTTGTACATTCCTAAACAATATATAAAATTTTGTGATCCGAACTGAAGTTAATTAGTTACGAGTTTAGCAATTTTACAAGGGTATTTGAGCAATTTTAATTCAGACACCAAGTTAAAAATTGTTGACATATGTGAAAATAACTTATTAAGAAACTTGACGAAATCCTAAGAAACTTACATATATAACATATTTTAATCGGACCAATGGTTTAAAAGTTATAGTATATGCATACAAATGGCATTTTTCAGAATTTATAAAATACGGAAATAACTAATATAGATAACAAGACTAACACAACTGAGCATCAGATATTAAATCGCACCCATAGGTGGTGCATAGCAGACTCGCTACTGTGCCAAAGCCCGTTACAGAGGCCAGCAAGCGAGAGGCACTAAAATGCCTACACGTGAAATATAGGAGGGGCACCCACCTTGTGGCCCAATGGGCGTTTGGTGACAGGGGCAGAGCAAGGCGTCGTGACTGCTAGATGGGCTAGCAGATCTACCTAGGTTGCTTGGCTAAAGGCAGTCGGATTGCTGCGGGCAAGTTGTTGGCTGGCCCACATGCATTAAGCGAGCTAGGACGCAGGCAGGCGATGCAGACGAGCTCGAGGCTCCATCGAGCATGGCGGCAGAGAGCATCTGCTCGGGGGCATTCATAGTGAGGGCTAGATAGGGAAGGAACAGACTGATCCAGGAGTGAGGAGGCGAGGGTCCTCGATTTTGGTTAGCGGCGAGCTGCTTTGGCCTGGTTGGTTCCCCGGTAATAAGGAATAGAGTTGAGAGGGAAAGGAGGAAGGGAGAAGAGGCCACGATGATGACTCGCTGCTTCTAATTGCTAGCGGCTCATCATTCGTCGACATGAGGTGGGGATCGTGTGCGTGGAGCTACGCACCGCTCGGAGGAGCTCGAGTGTCTCCCATGGCATGGAGGGTTGTGCTTTAGAAGGGGATCTCATGGCTCAGATTAAGGTTGGGCTGGGTTTGGGTGGTTGTGGACTAAAATCAAAGGAGTCGTCCCCAAATTTTCACGGTTTACAAGAAATGGAATGGAGGCAATGCCATTTTTTGCATGGAAAATGGAGGAAATGCCTTAAATAGACAGGTACATCAATGTAAAGTGTTACATCAACGAAAGTGTTATTCTGCTTGAGAGCTCAAATGAGCTTGGGTGAACAGCAAAATCGATAGAAGATGAAAAAATTCAAAAAAATTCTGAAGTTTATTTGTGGTCACCTTTGACAAAAGTTTTCTATGTTTGAAAATTTTCATCAAGAAATGACATCCGTGGAAGTCATGACAAAAAAAATCAGTACTCCAAAATGCTTTAAAAATTAGCATTTTTGGAGTATCAATTTTGTTTTTTTACGACTTCCAGGAATATTCTTTCATTATAAATTTTTACAAGCACATAGAACATTTGTCAAAGGTTAACGCAAAAAAACTTGATTTTTTTTGAATTTTGTACTATTTTCCTGATTTTACTATTCACTAGGAGCATTTGAGCTCGGGTGCAAATACTCCACGTCCGTACATCAACCACTCTCTTGAAGAAAAAGACAACCCTTCTCTTTGATCTGTATACTTTTCTCCCAAAAAAGCACGTATTATTAGGCAATTTGATCTATGTGGAACGAGTCATAATGCATAGTGGCAGATGGTTGGGTCGATGTGAAGGAGATTAGTTGTTGGATTGCATGCATGGAAACGGAAAGATGCTGAGATTAGCATCGATGACAGTCACATGAGACTTGTTTAGGGAGGCCAAGGTCAACACACATGGAAAGTGAAGTGAAGTGACGCATGCACATGTGCTAGGCTGGCACTGCTTTGTGCCGGTGGCTAATGAATTACGCTAGAATTAGTTGCCTACTAATTAAGCAACTCCAGTGGTGCCCATCAGTTATTGGGCTCTCAGAAGCAGCTGTGAGTTCTAAAAAGCATTGCTCTTGTACACACATGTACTACAAGTGTATGGTTATACAAGCGCAGAAAAAGTGCGGCGTGTCGCCGCGCCAGTAAGAGAGCCTGTTTGATTCGTTGGTGTTGATGATGTGACATTTTGTTCGACAAATAGTTCCTTGTAAGTCCTTCTGTAATTTTTTGGTTGGATGCAAGCCTTTGTATATGATTTTTATTCACTGTGAGAAATGTATCACTTGAACACATTTTCAAGAAGTGATAAGTAAGAAGTCATGACAACCAAGAAGCTGCCAACTGGTACAGTCCGTCACTGCATGACAACGATTCAAGAAGCAGAAGTCCTATTGCATTTATTGATTTATAGATAATCTCAGAATGCATTTATAAATTCAGAATTACAATTCTTCATGGGCATGAATGTAAAATATCCAAAATTCTCACTTCAATAAGAACAACGTTAATATGGAGGAATCCTCCAACATTGATGGGATCATTTCATTTCTATCATTAGCAAATTCAGGCCCTTCTACAATGTTGTGAAGAAGCGTTGAAGCCTCATACACCACCCTAAAAAACTGCAAAAAGAACACTCGGAGCAGCACGAAGAAACCTTTTCACCAGTACTGAACTTTAGGCTTCCAGCAGGAATTGAACATATAAACCCTCAACGACTCGTAGTCACAACCGATGGCTCGAGCACACCGCACCACGCAAAGAAAAAAAAACCACCGCACCGCGATCGCGCGTGGGAAAAAAACAGCGAGGGTCAGGCGAGCGCACTGCACCACGCGAGGGAAAAGACCACCACTCCGCGCGAGGGACGCGCTCGACGTACAGGCCGTCGTGAGGCCCATGCCCGTCCGCTTTCTCCTTCATCCCCATGCCCTCGTCTCCAACCCTAAATATTTTCCCCCTCCCCTACAGCCGCCTTCCCAAGCCCCTCATCCCCTCCACTCCATCGACAATGGTGGCGGCGGTGCCCTCCGTCGGAGGAGGAGGGGGGAGATGGCGGAGGCGCCGCCCTCTGGTGCCGGAGGAGGAGGGGGAGATGGTGGCGGCGGCGCCCTCTGGTGGCGGAGGAGGAAGCCCCTACCATGGCGTCTCAGCTCTAGGCCCTCCTGCTTGACCGTAACACCCACCCTCAAGATCCACTCGACAGATCACTCGGCTGGCTCTCGAGCTCTACTGCGATCCCCGAGGATGTGCTAAGGATGTGAAGGTCCATCCCCGGCACATGGCTGCTGCCAGATTAGGCTGGTTGAGGTACATGTCGGATCCATTGATCCATTGTGATTGTAGTTGTTCATTCTCTTCAAAGTCCGTCTGTTTCCCCTTTCTCTCCCCAATCTTCTTTTTCCCTAGTTGTTCTTGATGTTGAAAAATAGTGGTTCTTTCAGTGCGGGCTGATCTGCACGCTCGACCTTTTGTTTTGGAGGTTGCTGCTCGTCGTTGGTTATATGGGGAGGCGTTTTGGTGGTCCAAGTTTCCTAGGCAGGTTTGTCTTCTACCTCTGGACAATCAGTTGGTTGACATGTTTATGCGGCAAAACTGACTCGTGCCCGGCATGTAGTGCTTTTTCTGGAAGGGAAAGTCCACAGGAATATGCTTTGAGAGGTGTCATAATATGAAAGGTATGCATCTATGATTCATTTGTCTGTGCATCCGTGCATCTTTGGTTTTATCTACCTGATGACGCTTCTTTACTAGAAACAATTCGTTCTGCCCAAGGGTGTTTCTTTGTACCGGGGCATTGTCTCCATATGCTAGCACTAGTAAAAAAAGGGTCAAATGTGAAGCACATTAGTGCCGGTTTGAATTTGAGCCGACACTAATGTGTACATTAGTGCCGGTTCGTGGCGGCGATCAATAGTACCGGTTCGTGGCGAACCTTTAGTACCGGTTCATGCCATGAACCGGTACTAAAGATGCTGTGTCAGCCTGCAGTCAGGCTATGCCCCACCATCACCATTTAGTGCCGGTTCGTACCATGAACCGATACTAATGAGGTTATGGCTAGCTGTTTTTAGTCCCACCTCGCTTCCCTAACAAGGCTTTTACCACCTTAAATATGTTACTTCTCAAACTATCACAAGCACTTGGTCTTCATCGAACTCTATGTGTAGAATTTGTGGCCGCAATATGAGTCTTCACCGGTTTATAAATCGTTGAGGACTCATATTGACAATTCAGATTGTACATAAAAAGATTATTTTTGATGTATAAGATCATATTGACAATCCAGACTGTAACGAAATATAAGATCATGATCTAAATGCTCTTATATTTTTTGTGTTTAGTATGCACCATTCAAAGCGACACCATTAACTTTCAACCATTTATGCATTCATTTGCTATTTTTCATGCATTTAATGATTTGTTTTGAGAACTAAATGACCTGGAAATTGAAAAGCACTACAAATGAACTCTGAAAAAGTTGAGACTTGGCATGGTATGATCATTTCACCCACATATCATGTCCAAAAAAGTAGAGAGGGTTACGAAAAAAACTGGATGCACTTCGTTTACAAACTGGACAATCTCTTTCAAAGTATTCGGGTTTTTGACGAAATTAAACTCATCTGTTACAAAGGCATTTTATTTTTTTAAACTTATTACAACTCCAGACTTTTTGGGCATTCAGTATGCACCATTCAACTGCTAGGCGGGAGGAGCTCTTTAGTACCGGTTCCAACTGCTAGGCGGGAGGAGCTCTTTAGTACCGGTTCGTGGTGAACTTTTAGCACCGGTTCGTGCCATGAACCGGTACTAATGAGGTTGTTGTCAGGTAAGGCTGGGGCCCCACGAGCACCTTTAGTACCGGTTCATGGCATGAACGAGTACTACAGTTTCTTAGTTAGCTGTTTTTTAGTCCCACCTCGCGAAGAGAGAGGGACTAGGAGCGGTTTATAAGCCCTGAGTGCAGAGACGATGAAGAAGAGGCTCAATGCTCACGTTGCTTAGCTTCAAGCCTTGAGGAATATGGTAGACTGCACGGAGCTATGTGCAGTGCAGTTTACACTATTCCGAAATGCTTGAAGCTAATTAACGAGCATTGCACCTCTTTTTTTATTTTTAATAACTTATTTCAACTCCGGACTTCTTCTGTTATGGAAAAAACTAGTTGCACTTCGGCATTTCATTTTTTTAAACTTTAGTTATAACTCGAGACTTTGACCATCAAGTTTTAACCATCAACTTGGCATGGTATATAAAAATAAATGAATAGAAGAAAAAAACTAAAGCAGAAAAGAAAAAAACTATAGCAGAAAAGAAAAAAACTATATAAAAAACTACTCAGAAATAAATAGAAGAAAATAAAGCAGAAAAGAAAAAAGCTATAAAAAATTGGGGTGCTGCCCTGTGAGCCTGCTAGGCCACGGGGGTGGTAGCAGTTTGGTCGTGTTCTGGTGTTGCTGTTGTTTGTGATGTTCTCCTGCTATCTGCCGAATTGAAGACGAAGTTGATGTTGTGTTGGCATAGAAGATCCTCTCTGCTGTTCCTTTCCATGTCTGACTTGTTTTGGTGGAATGTAGTTAATTAGAATGGAAACCATTTTCAAAAAGGGAAGGACTGATTTATGTACTATATAGCTATACCTTTATTTTGCCAAATTCATAGTCATCTGGTCATGCTTTTCCATCCCTTTTCATGTCTGCTCTAGCTATTTTCGCTAGGTCACTCTCTTTGAGATGGTTTGCTCGTGGTAATGAGGTCTTGTCCATTGTCTTTGCAATCTTCCGCATTTCTTTTGTGTCGGTTGGCAGCAGTAGGGAGTCGAGGTACATGATTACTGGCCCCTGTGCCAAACCATTGACATGCTTTTTGTTCTTTTCTTCCTGAGGAAAATTTCTGTGTTTCTGCCATATCTTGGCTCCTTCCTTAATACATTCGACGATTACCTCACAGAAATCCATCTTTGCCATCTCTGGATAGTCCATGTCCTCTACCATTATAGCTTGTCGGGCGAAGATAGCGGCGCTTGACCCACAAACAACGTTGTGTAAAAAAATAAGGAAAAATATTTTAATTGATTTCTTGTTTGACTATTCGTCATCTAGTTCCACCAATTCATTTAGCTCCCTGAATAGTTCTTTTGGCCTGAAATTTGTATTTTTGAAGCCAAGGTCTAACATCAGTTTTTTCATTGAAGTTGGGCTCTTCGCTGGCCTTGGTGCTGACTTTTCCGTGCCGTTTGGGTATCCAAACACCTTGTGTATAGCTTCCTTGGTAATCTTGAGTTTCTTGTCTTCGGTACCATCACCGAAGGTTATTTTCACGCTTTCTATGTCTAGGTTGTCGTAGATGTGTGCTGCAAGTGGTCTGCAGATGGAGCCCGTTATTTTGCAGTTCTCTATGCTGCCAAATCCTGCCGTCCTAATATCTTGCCTGTGACGGTCTCTAAGTAAACTTCATGCTTTCTTGACATGAGCGAATGCTGCCCTTGCCTAGATTTGGCATTTCTCTTCGTCTGTTTCTTGCTGTTCTTCGTCAACTGTTGGCGCTGCCAATTCTTTTCTGCATGTCTTTCTCCTCTTTCTGTCCTTCTATCCTGATTTGTTTTCTTTCAGAAGACAAAAAGAAAGGTTTTCGTTAGAAAGGAACGTTAGATCCGGAGTCCTTAATAGTGGTATTCAAAATTAGTACATAAGTGTGTTTTTACATCGTCGTCATGTTCTGTGTCAGTGTCATGCTCTTCGGCATCATCGCCATCTGTAGGAATGAAATCTGCATCATGTTCCCTGTCATCGTCGTCATCATTGGTATCTGAAACTTTGCTGTTGGTATCGTCTTGTTCTTTTTCTACCCTTCGTCATTTGTATTTCTTCTTGCGTTCACCTTGTTTCTTCATGGCGGTTGGTGCTGCTGGCGGGAGTACCATTAGAGGTAAAATGGCTGATGCTGCAAGGTACTAGTGTCGATGATGTTTTCAGCATTGTCCTTTTGCTTTTGCCTTTTTGCTCTAGGAGTAAAAACAGTGCTTGTATCTGATTTCCTCTTTTTTTGCTTGTTGCTAGATGTTTATTCTTGTTGAGCCTGGTCTAAGTTATCATTTCTTTCGCAGGTGGTTTGTTCCTCATGTTTTGTTCTGTGTCCTTTTCTGATGAATGAGGAGACATCCTGCCTGTTTCTGCACTTTGAATATCACCATCTTGGTGTCCTATATAATGACCAGGTAAAAAAAGGATGTTCTTTTTGTCTGAAAATAGTTGATACACATTTAAAATATATATCTTCCATGATTATGCATAAGGAATGTGAAACTCCCAAAGGGGATTTTAGTTTTATTTTCTTGGGTTAAGATAGGTTATTACTATTGTTACCGATTGAGCTAATCAAGGGATGGAAGAAAATATTAATTATGGTTATGAGTGCAGCTGCGGTAGTGAAGTTAGGGCGAAGCATTTTCTGAGACAAAAATGCACTCTACAGGTGATATTTCATGATTGGAGGAATATCATCAATGATAGTTCAAGATTTATTGGGTAAGTTAAACTGTTTTTGAATTAAAAATAAGATAGTGTGCAAACATTTTTAATGTTTTTATAAAGAAATATATAAAAAGTGGCAGGTAGTTTTATTTGTAGAAATATTTAATTATGTTGTCAAGGATAGATGTTAAGTTATTAATAACTCTCAATATAGTTTTTTGTAGATGGACAGTGGAGACTTTTTGCTCAAACCTTTGACAGGAGCTTGCTGATTTGCATGCTCTTCAGCAGGGTCTTCGTCAGTATTTTGCTGGGTTTTAGCTTCTTCGTGAGGATTTGTCATTGCCGCATAAAAAATGGGCAGGTGTTAGAAGCAGAGTCGAGTGTCACAGGAAAAAAACCTGCGTGGTGTGAAAACAAATTTGCATGGATAGAGAGGCATGGGTTGTTTTACCCTAGAAGCACAGGGTACACCTATTCTTTGTTCATGGTATTTCACAACAGAGGCACTTAATTTGAAAATCGGTTATATTGACAGGACAAGGGATGTAGAAAATCTCGTACGGTTATCAGTTTTGGCCTCTCAGGATGCTTGCGGGGTTTGGATCTACCGACGTATTGTAGTTACTGATGTTTCAGGTTTTTTACCTTTGAGCACAAATCGTATGGCGAAAATCCCAGGGCGGAGAGCAGTAGCATTTCTATAAAATCTTATCTCTGCGCTAGTTCAATTTGTTAGGCAAATTGATTTAGGTAATTAGAAAACTCCTTGGTAGCGGTGGCTAGGGTTGCTGTTCCTGGAAGTGGAAAAATCACTAGGATCTACCCGGTGGAATGGAGTTGGATAGAATGATAATTACCTTCAGTTGCTTGTGCGGTGTCCTTCGCTTCCATCCGCTTATTGTGTCGTGTTGCTCCTTTTTTGTTGCGATTTCCGCCGTCGCTGTTGAAGTCCTCGCCGTCGGTCGCCGCAGCCGGCGGGGTTATTGGTGTTGTCACGGGCAGAGTATGGCTGTTTATATGTCAGATTTGAGTGTGGTTGGCGGACGTGGTGGCGGTTGTCCGGTGACGCGAACTCGATTTCGAGTTTGTGTTTGTGTGCAGAAGGAAGGAGGAGAGCGTGCGAGTGATAAAGGTTTCGATATTTACTTTGCAGAAGGGGAAGCAAGCTAGTAGAAGAGGGAGGGAGAGATGGAAATCATCGAACCGTCTCTAATCTTCAACCGTCTGTTTGGGCATCAAGATTCGTTATGCTTGGCTTGGGTTTTTTTATGTGCTACAGTATTTTTTTAGTGTTGAGACTGTTAGTGCTGAAGTGGAGCCTCTCTACAGGCATGTGGATGCAGGCACACGAGGCACATAAGTGCAGGTTCTACAGGCATGTGGATGCAGGCATAGGAGGCACGAAAGTGTGGGTTCTACAGGCACTTCCAGAGGGAAGTACAGGAGGCACGGAAGTGTGGGTTCTACAGGCAGTTAGAGAACCACGGGACAGGCCAGAGTCGCGTGAGGTACGTGGATGTAAGAACTGGAGGCACGGAAATGCAGCTAACACAGGCACGGACATGCTGCTTCTCGAGGCACGGGTATCAACCCTATGGATGTAGTACAAGAGTGCGGTGGCAGAGGCATGTGTTAGAATGCACGGTTAAAGAGGCATGGTTGTGAAGTTTCAGGAGCAACGCGGGCGTGGCAGTGGGACCATGTAAGAGTCACGGCGCATGTTTCGTTAGGCACGTGAGGCACGTTGGTTCAGGCATGGAAGGCAGAAAAGGTGAATCCACAACAGGCACGTACGTGTGTTTTCTCAAGTCACGAGTGTGCACTCTCTGGATGCACAAACGTGTGGCGGCAGAGGCATGGGTCTGACTACTCGGTTACAGAACCACTTTCGTGAAGCCACGTGGGTGTGGCATTATGGGGCATGTAAGAGTCTAGGCGAGTGACACGTTAGGCACGTGGGTGCATGTACGTGTAGGCACAGAAATGAAGGCACCACGTTTGTGAAGTCACGTGGTAGTGCTGAAGTGGAGCCTTTCTACAGGCATGTGGATGCAGGCACACGAGGCACTTAAGTGCAGGTTCTACACGCACATTGACGTAGGGACAGGAGGCCAGTGTCGTGTGAGGCGCGTGGACGTAAGCAGCGGAGGCACGGAAATGAAGCCAACACCATGAACGCGTGAGCAGACTCCTACTTCAAGTACGGCATAGCGTCAGGCCACTCCTCTTGTTTCAAGTCCGACACCGTGTCAGGCCACACCTCCTGCTTCAATTCTGGCACAGTGTCGGGCCACTCCTCCTGCTCCAACTCAGCCACGGCAGCCGTCTCCGCCGCCTCAGCAATCGCAGAAGAGACACGCCGCAGCTATGGTGTGTAGCGGTACGAGTCGAGGTAGTACAGGAAGTACAGGTGGAGACAAGCGATATAAATATGGTCCAAGCCTCGCTCCTCTTCCTTAGAGGCCTTACGACATGACCGAGGGGCAAAACACAGCCATAGTGAGGGCCAAAGTGGACTCCCATTTTGGACCAAAACCGGCACCCCCGCCGAGGGAGAAAGTGCCTGAGAAAGTTATGGACCACTCAGACTATGAGCGCCAAATCAGGAAGGCACATCGAGCATGACTACAGAAAGAAGCGAGCTTGAGCTCGAGCCAACAAGCAGCTGTCAAAAAAAGCAGGAAAACCGTTCCCCAGCTGGGAGAACAGGCGGCGCAATCGATCCCCCCGCTTGTTGTGCCAACAACACATGAGAGTACGCACGCCCAATATTATTATGGGAAAACCATTAACTTTCTCCAACTCGGCGATGTGGTAATAACCGAGGAGCATATAATGCAGGCTGAAATGCTCAAGATAACTGTTGGACAACTCCCTGGGATCGAGCCCATGTCCCCTTAGAGAGGAGGAAATAAAACGGAAATATGTCCGGGGCCAACCTTTGGTCAAGCCCGAGGAGGTCAAGAACCTCCCAACGAGAATGTATGAATTGCATGATTGGTACACGAAAATTACCAAAAGTTCCAATCGAGAGTCCCTCATGGTGCAAGTCAAGGAGGAGCATTACTTCCATAAGAAAGCTCTGTCCGTTGAGTATTCAGAACTATTTCAGTTATTCAATCAAGATGCACTCGACAAATCTATCGTCAGTTGCTATTGTTTGTAAGTGACTACTTTCTGTAATTTAAGTCTCAAGCTAGCTCTAGTGCTCATTGATTGATCATTAATTACCTGTAAATATATATCCTCACTATATATTCTTTTCTGTGGTATTATGCAGGATGAAGATGTATGAAATGAAAAAATTTGGATGCTATGGCATTGGGTTCATTGACCCAAATACCGTTAATGAATACACATGGAAATTGGAATGGTGTAGACAAGATGTAGAGAAAAACATGCTAGATTTCTTGAAGCGCCTCAATACCAATGAAGATATACTACTTCCTTACAACTTCGAGTGAGTCACACTGTCTTGTACTAAAAATTCTGTTTTTGCTTACTAGCTAGATGTTAATAAGTGTATAGGGTTTAGGGTTATAGTTGATTAGTGTTATGCAGATGCCCGCTTAATTTATACATGCAAACGTATGCGCATGCAGGTACCACTGGATCTTGTTAGACATTAAAGTTGAAGAAGGAAAAGTTGAAGTACTGGACTCACTACTTAAAAAATAAAGTGACTACAACATCGTGAAGGGGATAGTCAACAGGTAATTTCAATCATTATTAACTATATCTCGGCCTATTTAGTTAGTCATTTCCTGATATGAACTATTTAATAACCCCTTTATTAATTTTCTTTGCCGGCGGGAAGGGCTTGGGCAAAGTGGTTACGATTATGAATGGCGCATCTTACCCCCATCTGGGAGGTCCGGTGGAATCTTGCTAGGAATCCATTCCACGTACTTGGAACTTTTGTCCACGTCAAAGGGGTAATATCATATCAAATTTCACCTTCGAAACAAGTCCGACAATTTCCTTTGGAGCCTGGCGGTTGTATATGGCGCCGCTCAGGACGAGTTTAAGTCTGCTTTTCTAAAGGAACTTGTTAATACCTGCTAAGACAATCCCCATCCAATGTTAATCAGGGGGGATTTCAATATCCTTCGATATCAGCAGGAAGAAAACAATGACCGGTTTGATACTAGGTGGCCTTTCCTATTTAATTCTGTTATTGACAGCCTAGATCTGCGGGAGGTCACTATGTCTGGCCGTCAGTATACCTGGGACAATAACCGACCAGTTGCAACTTTCGAAAAACTTGACCGGGTGCTGGTTACCACCGACTGGGAATATAAATAGGAAAGGATTGATGCCTTATCGGATCACGCTCCATTGCTAACCGATTTTGGAGAAACACCTCCAAGTTCTAACCGTCATCAGTTTAAATTTGAATTGGGATGGCTCACTAGAGAGGGATTCCTGGACATGGTCAAGAAAGTGTGGGCGCGTCAACCTCGCGGCAACACGCCCATTCAACGATGGAACAATCAAATCTGCGCCTTGCACCGATTCCTTCGTGGATGGGCTAAACACACTACTGGCATTTGCAAAAAAGAAAAGTTGCGGATTTCTAGTTTAATCGATACCCTCGATAAAATTGTGGAGGTGAGGCCTCTTTTTGCTGATGAGATGGAGCAAAAAAGCCATCTTAATGAGCAGATTGCACGCTTTCTTCGTGAGGAAGAGATTAAATGGTACCAATGTTGCAAGGCTGATTCGCTCGTTCAAGGTGATGATAATACGAAATATTTTCAAATGCTAGCCAATGGCAGACATAGAAAGAAACGTATCTTTGCTCTTGACTAGGAGGAAGGCTGTATTGAGGGGGAAGCACCGCTCAGAGACTTTATTACTAAATACTACAAAGAGCTTTTTGGACCTTCCACTGAGACACATTTTGAGCTGGTCGAGTCTATCACTCATGACATCCCTCAAGTTTTGGAAGCGAAAATAAATTCTTAACCTCTCCATTTTCTGAAGAGGAAATTCGAACCGCGGTGTTTCAAATGGAACACAACAAGGCTCCGGGACCGGATGGTTTTCCGGCAGAGTTTTATCAATGCTTTTGGGACGTGATCAAGGCGGACTTGATTCAGTTGTTTAACCAACTACATACCGAAGACCTTGATATTTCCCGCTTAAACTTTGGGGAGATTATCCTACTGCCTAAGATTAAGGAGGCTAGTCGTATTCAACAATATGGACCGATTTGCCTTCTCATTGTAAGCTTCAAAATCTTTACGAAGGTCGCAACTAACTAGTTGAACGGGGGGCTGACCATGTCGTCAAGCCCACTCAAATAGAATTCATGCAAGGACGCAACATACTAGATGGTGTGGTTGTGCTGCATGAAACGGTACATGAGCTTCACCGCAAAAAGTTGAATGGAGTGATCTTTAAAATAGATTTCGAAAAAGCCTATGATTAAGTTAAATGGCCCTTTTTGTTGAAAACTTTACCATGAAGGGGTTTTCACCAAAATGGTCTCGATAGGTTGAGAGTTTTGTTTCTGGAGGTAGTGTGGCCATCAAAGTTAACGATGAGGTTGGCAACTATTTTCAGACAAGGAAGGGGCTTCGCCAAGGGGACCCCGCATCACCCATTTTGTTTAACATTGTGGCTGACATGCTAGCTACCCTTGTTGAGCGGGCTAAGGTGGCCGGTCAAGTTAGCCGCGTCATTCCTCATTTGGTAGAAGAGGGTTTATCTATCCTACAATATGCGAATGACACAATACTTTTCTTGGATAGTCATCTAGATAAAGAAAGAAATCTCAAGCTGCTTTTATGTGCATTTGAGGAACTTTCTGGCTTCAAGATTAATTTTCATAAGAGCGAACTTTTTTGCTTTGAGGATGCTGTAGAACATGCACCTAAGTATGCTGACATTTTTGGATGCCAGCTGGGGCAGTTCTTGATTTGGTATCTAGGTATTCCCATACACTATCGGCGTTTAATTATCGCTGACTGGAAGCACGTGGAAGAGAGACTTGAGAAACGGCTAGCCAGTTGGAAAGCCAAACTCTTGTCATATTGGGGGCGATTGATATCGATCAATTCCGTCCTAAGAAACATGGTTTTATATATGATGTCATTCTTCCATCTACCAAAAGGGGTTCTTCAGCGTCTTGATTACTTTAGATCTAGGTTTTTTTGGCGGTGCTATAATGAATCAAAGAAATATTGATTGGCTAGGTGGACTGTATTATGTCGACCTAAAAGTCAAGGGGGACTTGGAATTCAGGACCTTGAGATTAAAAATATTGCTCTTCTCAGCAAATGGGTTTATAAACTACTCACTGAGGATGGAGTATGGCAGCAAATCATTCGTAATAAGTACATGGAATCCAAAGCCATTTCTCAAGTCCATTGGAAACCTGGTGACTCACATTTTTGGTCTGGTGTCATGAAGGCCAAGGAATTCTTTTTCCAATTTGGGACTTCCTCGGTTAGGGACGGTTCCCAGGTTCGATTCTGGGAAGACACCTGGCTAGGACCACACCACTCATGGTGCAATACCCGAGTTTTTATAGGATTGTTAGACATAAATTTGTCGCCGTCAAACAAGTTTTGGGACAAGAAAACCCTGATATTTCGTTCCATATGAACCTATTAGGACCTCGCCTGGCAGCTTGGAATGAGCTACTCATACGTCTAGAGGCTATTCAACTGTCAGATGAACCGGACATCTTTCAATGGAATTTGCATCAGAATGGCAAGTTTACAGTCAAATCCATGTATGATGCAATGGTTCATTGTGATGTTCCGGTTGATAACAGGAAATTGTGGAAGCTTAAAATCTCTCTAAGCGTGAAGATATTCATCTGGTTCCTAAACAGAGGGGTCATCTTAACTAGAGATAACCTGGCACGACGCAACTGGAAAGCCACCAAGGCGTGTGTCTTTTGCCAACATGACGAGTCTATTAACCACTTAATTTTTGAGTGTAAGTTCGCTCGAGCGGTTTGGGCCATAGTTCAAGTAGCTTCAAATTTATACCCACCACGTAGTGCTCGTAACATGTTCGGCAATGGTTTGAGGGGTATTGATAAACAATTTTCTACACATATTCTTGTGGGGCGGCTGCCTTATGTTGGGCATTGTGGCTTACCAGGAATGATGTGGTTCTTAATAAAAAATGTGCTACATCTCCTATGCAGGTTATTCATATGTGTACGTGATGGCTCCATACTTGGTCTATCCTGCAGAGGCCAGATGACAGGGACCTTTTTATGATGGCGTCTACACGGCTGGAGCGTACGGCCAGGGAGGTTTTCTCCCCCCATGGATGGTGGTGTGATCTCCGGATAGGATCTGCCACATCATAGGCTGGACTTATTTATCTTTTTAAGTTGTAAAACGTATTTATTTTTTGGGTCGGTTGATCTTCTTGGCTATGTGCATCGAGTTATGCAGAGGCCGGGCATTCTTTAGATGTGATTGTATCACCTCGATATATCAATTCAATGAAATGTCCTTTATCCAAAAAAAATCCAAACTACTCTGCATTTGATCAAGTTTAGCTCCAGAATGCTCCAAATCATTTGATCAAGTTGAGCTCCCAACATTGCTGTATTCAGTAGGGCCAGCTCGAACCGTGTGTACCAGGAAGAAGGCCAGCTCGAACCAACAGGATGCCCTGCAAAACAATTTCGAACGAGGTGCGTGTAGTTAGCAGATTAGCCACTCATGTATGTGTAGATAGAGGTATGAGTAGCTAAATTCAAAAACTTTCCTACACTAGGCACTGTAAACTTCCAGTACACAAAATTCAGTTATCTTTTTAGTAGGAAAATTTCTGTAACAAATTTCAGAAGCTTGTATTTTCAAGGTATATCTAACTATGCTTGAAACTAAAATTTAAACTGAGTATGCAGTAAATTATTTTTGCAAGATATTTACTGAATGTAAGAAGAAGCATATGGTTTACTGAATTTAAACTGAAATGTAAGAAGAATGCAAGTACACTATGTTTCAGATTTGTGCAAGATATTTACTGAATGTAAATGTAGATGTTTACTGAATGTAAATGTTTGAAAATTTGTGGCTTATCAAACTCCAGAGAAACTAATCAAATTGTCAATCAAACTAATCAAATTTGTGGCCGATTTCACAATCCTGTTTGAAGAAGAATCTAGCTAAATATGATAGGATTGCAACCTCGTCAGATTACAACCTTGTCAGATTGTCATGGCCAAATATGAAAACCTTCAAGATTGTTGCCTTAATCATAATGTACCAGCAACTAAATGTACTTATCTTTATCTTTGGCTCCATCTTTTGGAAGATTGGCACCAATATGTAATTATTGTACTTATCTTTATCTTTGGCTCCTTAATCCTAATCTACCAGCAACTGAAGTTTTGGTGCCTTATGATGTAGGGGAGATGCTAATACTCTTAGAATGGTCATTGGAGCCAACTGTTTCAATCAAGAGAACAATTTTCTACTGAATGCAGGAGTGCTCTGTAATGCCATATGCCATTGCTCAGGTAAGAAAAGAGTAAAATAGAAGAGCTATAACTAAACACAATGGTAGCTAAATTACATAAGAATGTCATTGGTTTCTTCGGGTACCTTAAGCCTTGTGTATTGCTTCAGGTTATCATGGCAAAAAATTAACTGAATTGGCATTAGCTAAAGAGTTAACTGAATTTTGCAGATTGTCATGGCCAAACTCTTCAGGTTGTATCTTAAGCCTTCGCTAAAGAGTTAACTGAATTTTGCAGATTCTGCTAGCCAAAAATTCAGTTAACTGCCTCTTTTTTGCAAATTCTGCAGGCCAATAATTTGCATGTTCATGGACTGACATTAACATGTAATGTAGGAGGAGGATCAACATCAAACTACTCACATTAAAATGAATTTTTCCAAAGTCACAGTTAACTGATTTTTTTCCAACATCTAACTACTCACATGAACATGTAATGTAGGAGGAGGATCAACATCAAACTACTCAAAGTTAACTTCTGCTTAGCCAATAATTTTGATCACTAAACACTTCAATTACTCAGCAAATAAACTGATTTTTTCCAAATTAAGAGTTAAATGAATTCATCAATTTTACTTTGCACATTTTCTCACCAGCAGCCCTGTACTTCTTCTCGCGGTGCTTGCAGGGGAGATACTGTGAGCAAAATTTTCAGAGTGGCAATTGTGATAATTGTCAAAAACTAAGAGTGGAAAATATAAAATAAAATTATTTTTCTTTTGCCATAGAATGGCAATTGTGATAATTGTCAAAATCTAAGAGCGGCAAAAGTGGAATGTCAAAATCTAGAGTGGGATAAAAAAATTGGCAAAATCTAGAGTGGCAAAAATGAAATTTTCCCATCATTTTATATCATTTTTTGGTACTAAACTATTGACATAGTGCCAAGTGTCAGTTGCTGTTTTTTGCACGTTTTTTACATCGCAGAATATCAGTACCAAAAGGAGTCCAAATGCAGTGAAACTTCACGGAGATTTTTTATGGACCAGAAGACACCCAATGGGCCAAAGAAGCACCTAGGGGGTGCTCCAAGCATAGCACAAACCACCAGGGCACGCCTGGGGGCCCAGGCGCACCTAGGTGTGTTGTGCCCACCTCCGGACTCCCCCGCACCGAATCTTTGCTCTATAAATACCCCAATATTCCAGAAACCCTAGGGGTGTCGACGAAATTTTATTCCAGCCGCCGCAGAGTCCAGAACCACCAGATCGAATCTAGACACCATCACGGAGGGGTGCATGCTACGTGCATTTTGCATCATGCTTTTATGACAATATTTATTGCATTAGGGGCTGTTATTACACATTATATCACAATAGTTATGGCTATTCTCTCTTATTTTACAAGGTTTACATTAAGAGGGAGAATGTCGGCAGCTGGAATTCTAGATCGGAAAAGGAGCAAATATTAGAGACCTATTCTGCACAACTCCAAAACTCCTAAAACTTCACGGAGATTATTTTTGGAATATATAAAAAATATTGGGTGAAGAAAGTACCAGAGGGGGGCGACCAGCCAGCGACAAGGGTGGAGGGTGCGCCCCACCCCCCTGGGCGTGCCCTCCGACCTTGTGGGCCCCCTGGTAGGCCTCCAGTGCCCATCTTCTGCTATATGGTGTCTTTTAGTCTGGAAAAAATCATACAGAAGCTTTCGGGACGAAGCGTCGCCGTCTCGAGGCGGAACTTCGGCGAAGCCAATGTAGGGCTCCGGCAAGGCTGTTCTGCAAGGGAAACATCCCTCCCGGAGGGGGAAATCATCGCCATCATCATCACCATCGATCTTTTCATCAAGAGGGGGTCAATCTCCATCAACATCTTCACCAGCACCATCTCCTCTCAAACCCTATTTCATCTCTTGTATTCGATTTTGTTCCCAAAACCTTAGATTGGTACCTATGGGTTGCTAGTAGTGTTGATTACTCCTTGTAGTTGATGCTAGTTGGTTTATCCGGTGGAAGATTATATTTTCAGATCCTTAATGATAATTAATACTCCTCTGATCTTGATCATGACTATGCTTTGTGAGTAGTTACGTTTGTTCCTGAGGACATGGGAGAAGTCTTGTTATAAGTAATCATGTGAATTTTGTATTCGTTCGATATTTTGATGAGATGTATGTTGTCTTTCCCATGTGTCCTCGGGTGCGCTTTGCTTCAGCCTGGGGGCCCAGGTGCGCCCAGGTGTGTTGTGCCCACCTCGGGACTCCCCTAAACCGAATCTTTGCTGTATAAATACCCCAATATTCTAGAAACCCTAGGGGAGTCGACGAAAATTTATTCCAGCCGCCGCAAAGTCCAGAACCACCAGATCGAATCTAGACACCATCATGGAGGGGTGCATGATATGTCCATTTTGCATCATGCTTTTATGACAATATTTATTGCATTAGGGGCTGTTATTACACATTATATCACAATAGTTATGGTTATTCTCTCTTATTTTACAAGGTTTACATGAAGAGGGAGAATGTCGGCAGCTGGAATTCTAGACCGGAAAAGGAGCAAATATTAGAGACCTATTCTGCACAACTCCAAAACTCCTGAAACTTCACGGAGATTATTTTTGGAATATATAAAAAATATTGGGTGAAGAAAGTACCAGAGGGGGTTGACCAGCCAGCCACAAGGGTGGAGGGCGCGCCCCACCCCCCTGGGCGCGCCCTCCGACCTTGTGGGCCCCTTGCAGGCCTCCAATGACCATCTTCTGCTATATGGTGTCTTTTAGTCTGGAAAAAAAATTTCATACATAAGCTTTCGAGAGGAAGCATCGCCGTCTCGAGGCGGAACTTGGGCGGAGCACGGCTGTTCTGCCAGGGAAACATCCCTCCTGGAGGGGGAAATCATCGCCATCATCATCACCATCGATCTTCTCGTCGAGAGGGGGTCAATCTCCATCAACATCTTCACCAGCACCATCTCCTCTCAAACCCTATTTCATCTCTTGTATTCGATCTTGGTCCCAAAACCATAGATTGGTACCTGTGGGTTGCTAGTACTGTTGATTACTCCTTGTAGGTGATGCTAGTTGGTTTATCCGGTGGAAGATTATATTTTCAGATCCTTAATGATAATTAATACTCCTCTGATCTTGATCATGACTATGCTTTGTGATTAGTTACGTTTGTTCCTAAGGACATGGTAGAAGTCTTGTTATAAGTAATCATGTGAATTTGGTATTCGTTCGGTATTTTGATGAGATGTATGTTGTCTTTCCTATGTGTTCTCTGGAGCGCTTTGCTTCAGTTAAGAGTTCGTCCAGGCTTGTCCTTTGCTACAAAAAGGATTGGGCCACCTTGCCGAACCTTAGTTACTTTTATTATTTGTAACCCGTTACGATTTATCTTATCGCAAAACTATCGGTTACCGATAATTTCAGTGCTTGCAGAGAATACCTTCCTGAAAACCACTTGTCATTTCCTTCTACTCCTCATTGGGTTCGACACTCTTACTTATCGAAAGGATTATGATAGATCCCCTATAGTTGTGGGTCATCAAGACTCTTTGGTAAGTGGAATTTGGTAAGGAAATATTTATATAGTGTGCTGAAATTAACTGTCACTTGTTACTATGGAAAGTAATCCTTTGAGGGTTTTGTTCGGGGTATCTTCACCCCGACCAGAACCATAATTAGTTGCTCCTCAACCTGCCGACAGCCATCGCACCCACAGCACCCTCAACGTATCAGCATGGGCCTACACGTGTGGCAAGAGAGGTGGTACTCTTTCATATCTGCTTAAGTTACTGATCTCACTCGGAAAATAGATCTAACTTCTTTATTGTACTTTTCTTGTCCGTACCAAATCGTACTAGCTAGTTGAAAGCAAACATTGGTTGCGAAGTAGCCTTTTTCCGGTTAGCACCTTCAGATCCACCATCGCACGATCACAATACTCGTAAAGCTTATGGTTTTCCCCCATTATATTCACTACCATCATCATAGGTGCTTCATGTCGTGCTAGCACTGCTCCTCAAGACATCAACCCATCAGGCGAAACAACATTCCACTGATAATTTCAAATCTTAGTTGTTGAAATACGAATCTGATATGATGCTCATATTACTAAAACAGATAATGTTTAATTGGTCACCTAATGTTCCTATATTCATTTCGAAAAGCATGTACGCCACACACTGGCGAAACTACAGTTAAAATATCAAGCGGGCCAGATGGCTTAGCCTATAGGGGATCCCAAACTTTGGTACAAATTTACCTTCACTCCTTTGTATATTGGACTAGGGCTGGTGTCGGCGTCAAAACCGGTGGATCTTGGGTAGGGGGTCCCGAACTGTGCATCTAGGCGGATGGTAACAGGAGACAAGGGACACGATGTTTTTACCCAGGTTCGGGCCCTCTCGATGGAGGTAAAACCCTACTCCTGCTTGATTAATATTGATGATATGGGTAGTACAAGATTGGATCTACCACGAGATCAAGGAGGCTAAACCCTAGAAGCTAGCCTATGGTACGATTGTTGTATATGATCTATCGACTAGCCTGGCCTCGGTTTATATAATGCACCAGAGGCCTAGGATAACAAGAGTCCTAGCCGAATACGCCGGTGGGGAGGAGTCCTTGTCTTGATTGCCAAGTCTTGTGGAATCTTCCTTGTATGCGGCAGCTGTCCAAACTGGCCCATGAGTATACGACCATGGGGGTCCTCAGCCCAATCTAATAGATCGGGAGATGACGTGGTGAGTACCCCCTAGTCCAGGACAGCGTCAGTAGCCCCTTGAACCGGTCTTGAAGTTAGGGACGCTCCTCGATTCTTCCGAATTTTTCTTCATATTCGGTCGCCTGTCTTGAAAACTGGTTCAACAAATCTTCTCATCTTCGATCTTGAGGATCCCCGAAATGCATTCAACAAGTTTACACGTCGGGTATCTTGAGGATCTCCGGCCTTTATCAATGCCTTGTTATTTTTATGCCACACCTCGGTTTGAAGTTGTTTCCGGGAGGCAGTGTCCTCTTGCATACGAGCTCCAACGCCGGACTGCATTCGAGGTATCTTTTGGAGCCGAGCACCAACGCTGGACCACTTCCCAGCTCTAATGCCGGAATGTATCCGAGCTCCAACGCCGGACTATGTATCCGAGCTCCAACGCCGGACTGTATCCGAGCTCCAAAGCTGGACTATGTATCCGTGCTCCAACGCCGGACTGTATCCGAGATCCAACGTCGGACTGTATCCGAGGTGTCGTAAATCACCTTGGTTCAAAGAAGTTTGAAGGAGTTTAGCCGAGCTTAATGCCTGAAATGCCCTCTATGGAGCCAGCCACTAGCGCCCGAGCTTTATGCGGACTGATTCTGAGGTGGTGCACCACCCCGAATGTGGGCCGATTTTTGTCAATATTTTTGATCGGTGCAATTTATTCTCTGCCGAGATATATAGCCAGTAGCCATCAAGGTGGGTATCACTCTAAAACCCGAGATGCACATGAAGGATGACATAAGACTGCTGATCCCAGTAGCCGCTGAGACTCAGGTTGATTTGCAAAATCGGCCTAAGGATCAAGTCCTAGCTCGATGAATACTTCAGGACACTAAAAGCGGCGTGCTCAGTCCTCGAGACTCAGGTTGGGTGCAGCCGATCAACCTGAGGATCAAAATCTCCTCGGAAAATATATTGCACATAAAATTTTCTACATTGAACAGGCAATGCAGTAGCCCCTCAGACACTGGTCGGGTGTCAACACCAGATCAGGGGATCGATGTGCCCCTTTAATATTTGTAAATAATAAGCCCGAAGCCCAGTAGCCCCCGAGCCTTAATGCGGGCACGGGTGGCCGAATTAAGGATCGATATCCATAGTAAAATCACAAATTATGTGTAATGACTCTATGTATCCAAGTACTTTACGTCATTGATGCTCGGATCCGCATTGTACAAAACTTTGTTGACCGACCATTGGCTTCCACCTCCACGGCCAGTAGCCGAGGAGTGTTTGTCCTACTTTATAAATCCTTTATGAGGGCAAAGATTTAAGACAAACAAGGCAATCTGGCGACACGGTTTTATAAACAAAGGTACGCAGAGAGATATGTTATATTACTGTTTAACAGAAGAAATGTCTTCCAAAGAAAATAATCCCGCTATCAGTTCCTTTCTTTGGGTTGTCATGCTAAGCATGATCATGAAACCTCAGCTCCAATGTAAGAGCAAAATATCGAGGATTTAGTTTGGGAGGCTAGTTAATAGCCCTCGGTAGTGTTCGGCGACAGTCGAGGTCAAGCCGAAAACACTTCGGCCATTGTTATGAATGGCCCGTCATTTAACACCGTCATCGGATCGCTGACCAGTTTACGCTTATTTTGACAGTTAGTTTTCGCCTTTCTCCACTGAGGTGCTTAACCATGTGAGCTGGAAGCACAATCGCAGTGCTTCTCCCTTTGCACATCTAGCCGAACAAAGCGGAATGTAGGAGGCAAGCGCAGGAGCCGGGCAACCCAACTATTGACCGAAGACACAATTCGAAACCGATGCATATATAGCAATATTCGAGAATGTTTTTGCCGAATCTCTAAAGGTGTCCGGCGTTGCACTGCGAGGCTTGTGCTGAAAACACACAAATAGTTTAAAAGTGCCATAAGCTTGGAAAACCAAAAAACGTCAGTAAAAACTTGACGTCCGAACAAGATCAAGTGTTCGGTGCCAATCCAAAACTTGGCCTTAGCAAAAGAAGTGCTTCTGTCGTGCTTTAACATGATACATCCTATCTCAAGACTTCAAGCGGGTCAGCCTACGGCTTCGACCTCTTATCCCGAGGGCGGAGTACTTCTCATTAGGCCAGTTTAGCAAACTAAACTATAGCGGCTTTGAGAGAGAAATTAGGCTCCCCAGCTAGTGACCACACGCTCGTGTCGAAAAAAGGAGTGATAGATAATAATAATAATAATAATAATAATAATAATAATAATAATAATAATAATAATAATAATAATAATAATAATAATAATAATAAAACTTTGCAACGACTAAGAAGAAGAACACTTCTCATAAAATGTCTCATATAAATTTAAGAGCCCCCAAGTGACTTGGGTAAAAGAATGATTGCATGCACCGAAGTATTTATATCATATCTATGTTCAACCGAACATTAAACGCGTCTTAACCGACCGTCGGCTTCTCCCTCTTCGGTCAAGGACCGAAAAGTGTTATGTACTCCATCTGTCGAGAATATCGACGGTGTTTCCAATAACCAGGCAATCAGGCCATAAGGCTGTAACAGACAAAGCGCGCTCAGGGAACTTATGCTATATTACTGCGAAGTGTAAGAAGCATCTTCGAAGAAAATAGTACCCCCACCGATACCTTTCTTCGGTGCTCATTGTTATTATGAGACTTGTGCAATAGATTTTTTGTACTCATGAGTTCCGTTGTGTGCCGACCATCATTGAAAACTATAAGAGTGCTAGCTTTCGGCTTCACCCAGTCTGAGGTCCGGCTCGGGTGACCCGATCGTGACAATCGCAGAGGTACTCCCTTTACTCCCTAGCCGAACAATCGGGAATGTAGGGGTAAACACAGGAGCGAGGCAACCCAGCTTGCAAATCGCTTAAGTCAATATGGTGCATATTGTGGCGTAATACACGAACAAGGAACGAAGCCGTAAAAGTATAATCATATGCAAGAGGAAAAGCTTCATGAAGGAAGCCCCCAAATGAATTGGGTATTTGAATTTATGCGTCACAAACAAAGTTTGGACAAGGAAATTTTTTACAAGCAACTTTTTTCCAAAAAAGTATAATGCTTGGTCAAACCAAACACAAGTTAGAAATTAAAGCTTTGAGCATGAAAGCGACTTAGCTGGTTAATGTGTTCGGTATTGATGACAGGGTCCGAGCTTGATGCGGGGCAAGGTTCCATCCCCCAAGCCGGTCCCAAGGTGTCGGTGCGGAGAGCTCGACACGCCGAAGTGGTGACATAGCACGGTCAATGCAGACCGGCAGAGTGACGCCGAAGTCCCCGGATCATTTTCCTATGCACAAAAAATAGTGCAAACCGGAGATAATAGTAATAATGATAATTAAAAAAATCGTTGCATAATAAATAATTTATGAAAAGTGAGTAATAAAAGAAATATGGCCTGGCGCCGAAGTCAATGTCGAAGCAGGGCGTCGGCGTGATGCGGTAAAGGCGTGGCAAAGCCTGAATTCACAGGTCGGTCCGAGCTCCGGATGCGGCGTTTGCTGGACTATGTACGGAAACTGACCGAACCACCATGCGACTCTCGTTAATGCGGCCACCATTTGACAGACATGTGTACATATGATGGACAAACCAGAGTAATAATTCCTTGGGAAAAATGAAACCAAACAAGAAAAAAATACTGGGATTAATAGCACCTAGTTTATTTGTTGTAGCAATCCGAAGGAAGGTGATTCCCAAAATTGGGACTCGATCCGCACAATCATTGCCTGATGGGCGATAAAACGACGGCATGGCAATGCTGGCGAAGGTTGGCTCACCGAGGCAAAGCCCTCGGCCCAGCTAACGTGAGAGAGCTGGTCGGCTAGTGACGCTGAAGTGTTCGGAGTAGGTTGATGAAGAGATGGCGAAGGCCCCGGTCCAACCGAGATGTCGAACCCTCGATGTCAGCCAATGAGTCGAAGTAGGTCGGCGTGATGGACACCAGCTTGAAGAAGCAATAGTGCGGCCCTGCCGATGCAGGTCGTGACGTGGTCAATGCCGGCTTGATGAAGTGACCGTGCGTCGATGCCCGTGTGCCCGCTCCATGTAATCCGTGGGGCAGCGATGTTGGTGATGATTTATCCTTCGCGATGCCGAAGTCTTGTTCGGCTTGCAGAGATGATGATCCGAAGAAATTCAGCTCGGCTCAATAAAGTGACAACGTGTCTAGTGCAGATCGGTAGCCGTAGAACAACGTTACCGGGCTGGTTTGACACCAGCGTGATGGTGAAGATCATATTGGAAAAGACTTCAAAATTAGCGGGACGTGTTTGGGAATAAAACACAATACCCCATACAAAACTTCCTTCAAAAAGGATGTCCGAAATCCCGTTCATAAAAAAGATGAATTCGGGTCGGATTCGTTCTCGCGCAGAAAACAGATCCGAAAGTGATGCACTAATTGGAAGGTTCCCGGAGTTTGGACGGTCGGATCGAGCTGAAATTGTGAGGGGTGGTAGAGGTAGTAATTCTGCAGCCGATCAACGATTGGATCTTCCACAGGACGTCCGAACTAGAAGCTGGACACCATACCCTAAACTCGTCCAGATTCCCGTCCAGATTTGACAGGGCTCCGGTATATTATAGATTGCCGGAGATTCCGACATCGGAACTCGACGAAATTTTGCATGGTCGTTATAGACTCAATTTTGCACAATTTCAGCAAAGGGATCTTCAAAGCGATGCTCTAAGAGGTGGTGGCAGCGGATACAAGTTCGCTGTTTGGAAAAACAGCACGGTCACCCGAGGGCAATGTTGACGTTGAGCCCCCGAGCTCCATAGATGATTCCTCCATAATCTTACTAGAGATGGAGCACGGTCCTCGGTCAAGCCAAGGTGACCAGTTGAGCCGGTGACGAAGATGCCGGTATCGCAGTTGACCTGCAGACGAGCCATCGATCCTTTTGCCGATCACACAGTGGAACTCTCAATGAAAGAACCAATGTCGGCGTCAGAACCGGCGGATCTCGGGTAGGGGGTCCCGAACTGTGCATCTAGGCGGATGGTAACAGGAGACAAGGGACACGATGTTTTTACCCAGGTTCGGGCCCTCTCGATGGAGGTAAAACCCTACTCCTGCTTGATTAATATTGATGATATGGGTAGTACAAGAGTAGATATACCACGAGATCAAGGAGGCTAAACCCTAGAAGCTAGCTGATGGTATGATTGTTGTATATGATCTATCGACTAGCCTGGCCTCGGTTTATATAATGCACGAGAGGCCTAGGATAACAAGAGTCCTAGCCGAATACGCCGGTGGGGAGGAGTCCTTGTCTTGATTGCCAAGTCTTGTGTAATCTTCCTTGTATGCGGCAGCTGTCCTAACTGGCCCATGAGTATACGGCCATGGGGGTCCTCGGCCCAATCTAACAGATCGGGAGATGACGTGGTGAGTACCCCCTAGTCTAGGACACCGTTAGCTGGGCAGGACATGGCATTGTTTTGTTCTTATGTAGCTCTGCCACTGGCGCCACATCTAGAGGGACAACATGGATTTGCATTTCTCTATGCGCTCGGGTTCATAATGGGTGGGCAACACACATTGTATTATCTAACTAGCAAGATGCATGTGCGTTGCACGGAACATCAAGATGCATTTGTATGAATAGTTTATCTTGTGGGAGAAAAGGATGAACGAGGGAAGGCCTTATCTGCAAATGTGGAGAGGAGTGTGGGTAAATTGTCATAGTTTCCTTCCTATCCGTTAGATATAGATCGGACGGCCTATATTGCAGGATGGCAGGCACACCATCATCACCAACTCTGCTTTTTATAAGAGTAGAGGGTAGAGATAGAGAGATGGAGATAAGAGTATAAGAGTAGAGAAAAAAGTAGAGAAATCTGCTTGCTCTTTGTTATCATGTTCCTCTTCTGTTCTTCTTAATAAGTATATTACTTCCTCAGTTCCTAAACTGCCTTGGGTGCATGCGTGTGTTGTGGTGGCATGCGTTTGCATGAGGTGTTGTTCATTGTTGCTTTATTTAAAAAGCGGGGCGAAAGCCTTTTTCGTAAAATATAAGTCTTTTTAGATATTCCAATAAGAACTACATACGGATGTATATAGACATATTTTAGAGTATACATTCACTCATTTTGCTCTGTATGTAGTCCGCATTCGAATATCTAAGAGATTTATATTTAAGAATGGAGGGAGTAGTACAATATGTTCCTTGTCAGAAGTGGAGCAGGGACATTTGCAGTCGACAGGTCTATTGGGTAGCTTCAGATGGATGCTTACAACAATTCTCGATGGTCTGCCATAATATCCGGGAAATGCTGGGAGCTATGTCATCTTTGATAGTCTAGACTAATAGTAACATTATTGTGCCTTCAGTTCAATAGAGCTGCCTCTTTGAGGGCCGAAGCCTTTCCGAACCCTTTCTTGTCATACCGGCAATACAAGCCCATATAGTCCAGCTAGTTCCACTTTCCTGATTTTACTGTTGATGCTTAGGGTTTTCCCCTTTTATATAATCTACTATGATCTGCGTAGGTGCTTTTTGTCGTACTAGCAGTACTCCACCTTTCAAGCTAAACAACACAACAATCATAATCCCAAAGCTTAGTTGTTCAGATATGATTGTGATATGATCCTGATATTAGTTAACATACACATTTAATTGGCTAGCTAAAGGTCCCACTTGAGTTTCCAAATGCATGTCACGACATATAGAGAGAAAATAGAATTGCATTTCTTTGCACTTGTTGACTGTACTTTCTTGTCCATACCAAATCTTAGTTATTATTTTAAAGCAAACATCAGTTGCTAACTACCCTTTGCGCGGTTTGGAGCTTCAGATCTGGCATCCCACTGCCACGTCAACACTATACACATCATGTTTCGGTTTCTCCATTTTATGTTGACCACGATGAGCCTACGTGGTTCGTGTCGTAATAGCACTGTTCCATCCATCGAGCTAAACAAGCTTAGTTGTAAAAATTCGAATGTGATATTATGCTGATATTAGTAAAACTGGGACATGTTTAATTGGTCAGCTAAATGTTCTTACTTCAATTTCGAACTGCACGTGAGCCTCATATGGAGAGACCTGAAGGAATAGTATTTCTCTGTGCGCTCTGGTTCATCATGGGTGGGCAACAGACATTGTATAGAAAGACTTGTAATATCTTCAATATGCTTGTTGTTGTGCTCTTCTTTAACATGATCCTCTACTCTTCTTTAATAAGTATGTTACTTGTTGGGAAGAGTAGCAGAGACATTTGCGGTCAACTGGACAGGTCGAGTTGTTCTCCCTTAGTATATTTTGAATCTGTCAGGTCAGGTCGACTTGTTCTTCTTTACTATATGTTGAAGCTGTCATATGCGAAGTATCATCACTTCTGGAGCTCTCATATTTTGAGTAGTAGGCCACATTATATTAATGCACAAACCAAATTACAACATGCATGTAATCTCTCAGAAGAATTGCAGAGATAGCACAAAGGGGTTTATAGGGAGGCAGTGCTGGATTAGAATCACTTCTCCATTACAAAGATAATCTCACTTGTTTTTATGTTTTCATGCATGTCAGGTATTGAACATGATCGAAATGAATATGAGAATGGGCGCACGAGAAGAATATTGCAGAACAATCCACTGGCTAACAAACTTGGCGTGGTGGAGGATGGCCTATCTTATTCACCCATCAAGGTGCTTGCTCTAACTTGGCAAAGTTGTATTGGTCACACATATTTTGCATATGACCTCTTGCACTACTTCTACTTTGTTACACCACCATCTGCTTAGTTTAAGCATCATATACGAGTATATGCCATACCTATCCATTTTCTGTACCAATTCCATGCATGTGTCATCATACTATATTTTTCCAGTCAAATGTTGTTATTTCGTAATAGATGTCAAAAAGGAAGAGGGTGAGTGCAGATCCTCAAGGAGTACAAACTAGGTATTTGGAAAAAGGTAGTGATACCTGCTAAATCAGATAGATCAACAGCCACAGAAAACACAGGCCCAACTGTACCACACTTTACCCCTACTCCACTAGACAAACCCCTATTAGAACTAAAGGGAGCCCAGCATCAGGTATTGTCTATGATATCAAATCAAAATTTGAACTCCTAAATTTCTACATGTGCCTTACCTTCTCTCTTGTATGAAAACTAATTTCAGATGAATCTCCTTGCTCAAAGGATCATAGGATCTGACAACAGTACTGTGCACTGCATTGCTCTTGTCAGTACCTCTTGCCCTTTGTCACCATACTTACACTCATTGTTGTTTGATTATGTAGCATCATTGTAAATGTTCACTTCTTTATCCTCCCTTTGCTCGAAATTATAAGATCTATATTTACTATTAGATAAATGTAGAATTAAAACAATGGTTATGAAGTTTTGGATTGCTCATGTAAGTACCTGTTGTCATGTACTCCCTCTGTATCGAATTAATTGTTGATCAATTGGATGTATTTAGAACTTAATAGTGCTAGATACAGCCATTTGAGCTACAAGTAATAACGGATGGCAGTGGTATTACTGTAGTTGCATTGCGAGATAGTTGATTGTCTAGCATTACTCTACATCTTATTTGCCCTGCCCTCCACTTTCTCCAAATTATCAGATCTACATTTACTCTTACCAAAATTTTGAATAAAGCCAATGCTACTGCACATGTTGATGTCTGCATTCCTCTTGTCAGTACCTTTTCCCTTGTAACGTTGTACTTAATTAATTGCTATTTGATTATGTATCATCACTCTGCACCTGAGCATCATTATCCTCTATTTCTTCCAATATTATTTGATCTATATTTACTCTTTCCAAAATGTAGAATAATGGAAACGCTTATAAAGATGTTTCTTTGGAAAATTTATTGAATTATCCTTCCATCGACATGGGCAAGGGCTTCAGCTCAGCATCGACTTGATGTCAATGATGCAACCATGATCTTAGAGGACTGCCTTGCGTGCTTTGGTGCTATACAACTAAGGATAGAGCATCTATTGTTGACACAATTGAGGTCTCATCATCTTGTTTGGTTGCTTGCGGTGCCCGTCCTGGCCAGGCCTAATGCTTTCTGAAGTGCTCTTTGTTTTTTATATTCTTTTGTTGGTGCATTTATATACACTGGTGGCGACCTATGATGCCCAGTGTATGTAATATGTGGTCACGTTGCGCTTTATTATCACTGGTGGCGAACTTTGATGCCTAGTGGATGTAATATGTTGTAATTTGTCTATTGCGTAGTTTAGATTTATTCTTGGTCGGTATGCTGTAATTTATGCCGGAAGGTTCAATGGATCTCAATGTGGTCGGTCTTCAGGCCGGCCCGTTACTCATATGGGCCAAAACATGGGCCTATAATCATCTTGGGCCATTAGCAGGTCTAAATGTATTGTAGTTTTCCGCCTTTAACAGGCCGAGTAAAGTTTTGGCTAGCTGGGCTAGAGAATTCCATGGGCTTTTAACAGGCTAAAATCTAGAATGGGCTAGCGTTGAGCCAAAAAATTCGCAGGCCAATACAGTCTGAAACTGCCTAAGGCGCATGTTTCGCCCAAATAGGACGAGCTGTTAACAGGCCAAAATATATCTAGGGCCCTGTTTGGCCCAATAAAATTATGGGCTTTAAGTAGGCTGGTATCAACACGGGCCATAGGACCAACAGTATCAAGGGCCATTATCAGATGGGTTGTAAGCAGGCCGGATTCAACGCGGGTTGTAATTAGGCCCAACTGTTACACGAGCCATTAACAGGCTGATAGCCCAGTTGGGCTGAAATTTATCCACAAACACTACGGGCCGTTAAGAGGCCTAAAGTTAGTTCGGACAAGAAACAGCCCAGTTTCTGCATGGGCCGTTAAATGGCCTAAAGTTAAACCGGGTCGACAACGTGTGAGATGCACCACGGGCTGCTAACAGGCCGAAACTATTATCGGGCCAAATTGGTAAACGGGCATTTAACAGGCTGAAATACAAACTTGGCTTAGAATGGGCCCAAAAGAATAGTGGCCTATTAATAGGCCTGACGGTGTCCTGGACTAGGGGGTACCCACCACGTCGTCTCCCGATCTATTAGATTGGGCCAAGGACCCCCGTGGCCGTATACTCATGGGCCAGTTCGGACGGCTGCCGCATACAAGGAAAATTCCACAAGACTTGGCGATCAAGACAAGGACTTCTCCCCACCGGCGTATTCGGCAAGGACTCTTGTTATCCTAGGCCTCCGGTGCATTATATAAACCGAGGCCAGGCTAGTCGATAGAATCAACTCCATACACAACAATCATACCATAGGCTAGCTTCTAGGGTTTAGCCTCCTTGATCTCGTAGTAGATATACTCTTGTACTACCCATATCATCAACATTAATCAAGCAGGAGTAGGGTATTATCTCCATCGAGAGGGCCCGAACCTGGGTAAAACAAAGTGTCCCATGTCTTCTGTTACCATCCGGCCTAGACGCACAGTTCGGGACCCCCTACCTGAGATCCGCCAGTTTTGACACCAACATTGGTGCTTTCATTTAGAGTTCCGTTGTGTGATCGACAAAAGGATCGATGGCTCGCATGCAGATCAACTGCGACATCGGCATCTTCATCACCAGCTCGACTGGTCACCTTGGTTCGACCAAGAATTGCGCCCCGTGTTCGTATCACAATGTATGGACAAGGGCCTTCATCAAACATCAACTCTGATCTCTATCAAGATCACGGAGGAATCATCTATGGAGCTCGGGGGCTCAACGTCAACATTGCCCTCAAGCGACCGTGCTGTTTTTCTGGACAGCGAACTCGTATCTGCCACCACCACCTCCTCGAGTATTTCTTTGACGATCGCTTTGGTGGAATTGTGCGGAATTGAGTCTACAACAACCCTGGAAAATTTCGTCGAGTTCCGATGGAGGAATCTCTGGCAATCCATGATATACCGGAGCCCTGTCAAATCTGGACGGGAATTTGGATGAGTTTAGGGCGTGGTGTCCAGCTTCTAGCTCGGACTTCCTTTGTAAGATCCAACCGTTGATCGGCTGTGGAATTCCTATATCTACCACCTCTCAAAATTTCGGCTCGATCCGACCGTCCAAACTTCGGGAACCTTCCGATTAGTGCATCACTTTTCGGATCTGTTTTCTGCGCGAAAACGAATCCGACCCGAGTTCATCTTTTCTATGAACAGGATTTCGGACATCCCTTTTGAAGAAAGTTTTGTATGGGGTATTGAGTTTTGTTCCCGAACACATCCCACTAACTGTAAAATATTTTGAACATGATCTTCAACATCATGCTGGTGTCAAACCAGTCCGGCAATATTACTCCACGGCTGCCGACCTGCGCTAGACATGGCGTCACTTTGTTGAGCCGGGCTCAACTTCTTCGGATCATCATCTCGGCAAGCCGAACAAGAGCCCGGCATCGCAAAGGATAAATCATCACCAACATCGCCGCCCCACGGATTACACGGAGCGGGCATACCGGCATCGCCGCATGATCGCTTCATAAAGCCGGCATCGACCACGTCATGACCTGCATCGACAGGGCCGCACTATTGCTTCTTCAAGCTGGTGTCCATCACGCCGACCTACTTCGACTCATCGGCTGACATCGAGGCTTCGACATCTCGGCTGGACCGGGCGCTTCGCCATCTCTTCATCAACCTACTCCGGACACTTCGGCGTCCCTAGCCAACCAGCTCCGTCACGTTAGCTGGGCCGAGGTCTTTGCCTCGGCGAGCCAACCTTTACCAGCATTGCCATGCCGTCGTTTTATCGCCCATCAGGCAATGGGTGTGCCGAGCAAGTCCCAATTTTGGGAATCACCTTCCTTCTGATTGCTACAACAAATAAACCAGGTGCTATCAATCCCAGTATTTTTTGCTTGTTTGGGTTCATTTTTCCCAAGGAATTATTACTTTGGTTTGTCCATCATATGTACACAGGTCTATCAAATGGTCACCGCATTAACGACAGTCGCATGGTGGTTCGGTCAGTTTCCGTACATAGTTCGGCGAATGCCGCATCTGCAGCTCGGACCGACCTGTGAATTCAGGCTTTGCCACGCCTTTACCGCATCACGCCGACGCCCTGCATCGACATTGACTTCGGCGCTAGGCCATATTTCTTTTATTACTCACTTTGCATAAATTATTTATTATGCAACGATTTTTTTAATTATCATTATTACTATTATCTCTGGTTTGCACTATTTTTTGTGCACAGGAAAATGATCCGGTGACTTCGGCGTCACTCTGCCGGTCTGCATTGATCGTGCTATGTCACCACTTCGGCGTGTCAAGCTCTCCGCTCCGCCACCTCGGGACCGGCTTGAGGGATGAAACCTTGCCCCGCATCAAGCTCGGACCGCGTCATCATTTCCGAGCACATTAAGCAGCTAAGTCGCTTTCATGCTCAAAGCTTTAATTTCTAACTTGCGTTCGGTTCGACCAAGCATTATACTTTTTTGGAAAAAAGTTGCTTCTAAAAAATTTCCTTGTCCAAACTTTGCTTGTGACGCATAAATTCAAATACCCCGTTTACTTGGGGGCTTCCTTTATGAAGCTTTTCCTATTGCATATGGTTATACTTGTACGGCTTCATTCCTTGTTCTTGTATTATTCCACAATATGCACCATATTGACTTAAGCGATTTGCAAGTTGGGTTGCCTTGCTCCTGTGTTTACCCCTACGTTCCCGATTGTTCGGCTAGGGAGTAAAGGGAGCACCTCTGCGATTGTCACGATCGGGTCACCCGAGCCGGACCTCAGACTGGGTGAAGCCGAAAGCTAGCGCTCTCATAGTTATTCAATGATGGTCGACACACAACGGAACTCATGAGTACAAAAAATCTATTGCACAAGTCTCATAATAACAATGAGCACCGAAGAAAGGTATCGGTGGGGGTACTATTTTCTTCGAAGATGCTTCTTACACTTCACGGTAATATAGCATAAGTTCCCTGAGCGCGCTTTGTCTGTTACAGCCTTATGGCCTGATTGCCTGGTTATTGGAAACACCGTCGATATTCTCGACCGATGGAGTACATAACACTTTTCGGTCCTTGACCGAAGAGGGAGAAGCTGACGGTCGGTTAAGACGCGTTTAAAGTTCGGTTGAACATAGATATGATATAAGTACTTCGGTACATGCAATCATTCTTCTACCCAAGTCACTTGGGGGCTCTTAAGTTTATTTAAGCCATTTTATAATAAGTGTTCTTCTTCTTAGTCATTGCAAAGTTTTATTATTATTTATCACTCCTTTTTTCGACACGAGTGTGCGGTCACTAGCCGGGGAGCCTAATTTCTCTCTCATAGCCGCTAGAGTTTAGTTTGCTAAATTAGCCTGATGAGAGGTACTCCGCCCTCCAGATAGGAGGTTGAAGCCGTAGGCTGACCCGCTCGAAGTCTTGAGATAGGATGTATCATGTTAAAGCACGACAGAAGCACTTCTTTTTTCTAAGACCAACTTTCGGATTGGCACCGAACACTTGATATTGTTCGGACGTCATGTTTTTACAGACGTTTCTTGGTTTTCCAAGCTTTTTGGCACTTTTAAACTATTTGTGCTATTCCAGCATTAGTCTCGCAGTGCAACGCCGGACACCTTTAGGTATTCGGCAAAAACATTCTCAGATATTGCTATATATACATCGGTTTCGAATTGTGTCTTCGGTCAATAGTTGGGTTGCCCGGCTCCTGTACTTGCTTCCTACGTTCCGTTTTGTTCGGCTAGGCATGCAAAGGGAGAACCACTGCGATTGTGCTTCCAGTTCACATGGTTAAGCACCTCAGTGGAGAAAGCCGAAAACTGACTTTCACAATAAGCGTAAACTGGACAGCGATCCGATGACTATGTTAAATGATGGGCCATTCATAACATTGGCCGAAGTGTTTACGGCTTGGCCCCGACTGTCGCCGAACACTAACGGGGCTATTAACTGGCCTCCCAAACTAAATCCTCAATATTTTGCTCTTACATTAGAGCTGAGGTTTAATGATCATGCTTAGCATGAGAACCCAAAGAAAGGAACCGATAGCGGGACTATTTTCTTTGGAAGACATTTCTTCTGTTAAATAGTGATATAAGTCTCTGCGTACCTTTGTTTATAAAACTGTATGGCCAGATTGCCTTGTTTGTTGTAAATCTTTGCCCTCATAAAGGCTTTATAAAGTAGGACAAACACTCCTCGGCTACTGGCCAAGGAGGTGGAAGTCGATGATCGGTCAACAAAGTTTTGTACAATGCGGATCCGAGCATTAATGACGTAAAGTACTTGGATACATAGAGTCATTACACATAATTTGTAATTTTACTGTGAATATTGATCCTTAATTCGGCCACCCGTGCCCGCATTAAGGCTCGGGGGCTACTGGGCTTCGGGCTTATTATTTACAAATATTAAAGGGGCACATTGATCCCCTGATCTGGTGTTGCCACCCGACCACTGTCTCGGGGGCTACTGCATTGCTTGTCCAATGCAGAAAATTTTATGTGCAATATAGTTTCCGAGGAGATTTTGAAACTCAGGTTGGTCGGCCGCACCCAACCTGAGTCTCGAGGACTGAGCACTCAGCTTTTAGTGTCCCGAAGTATTCTGCCGAGCTTGGACTTGATCCTCAGGCCGAATTTGCAAATCAACATGAGTCTCAGCTGCTACTGGGATCAGCGGTCTTATGTCATCCTTCAGGTGCATCTCGGGTTTTAGACCGATACACACCTTGAGAGCTACTGGCTATATATCTCGACAGAGAATAAATTGTACCAATAAAAAATATTGAGAAAAAATCGGCCCATAGTCGGGGTGGTGCACCACCTCGGAAGCAGCCCGGCATAAAGCTCGGGCGCTAGTGGCTGGCTCCATAGAGGGCATTTCCGGCATTAAGCTCGGCTAAAATCCTTCAAATTTTTTGAACCAAGGTGATATGACACCTCGGATATAGTCCGGCGTTGGAGCTGGGACACTGTCCGGTGTTGGAGCTCGGATATAGTCCGGTGTTGGAGCTCGGATACAGTCCGGCGTTGGAGCTTGGACATAGTCCGGTGTTGGAGCTCGGATACATTCCGGCGTTGGAGCTCGGAAGCGGTCCGACATTGGTGCTCGGCCGCAAAAGATACCTCGAATGCAGTCCAGCGTTAGAGCTCGGACGCAAGAGGACACTGCCTCCCGGGAACAACTTCAAACCCGAGGTGTGGCATAAAAATAAACAAGGCATTGATAAAGGCCAGAAACTTAAAGGGGCTCCTCGGATACCCGACATGTAAACTCGTCGAATGCATTTCGGCAATCCTCAAGATTGAAGATAAAGAAGATTTGTTGAACTAGTTTTCAAGACCGGCAACCGAAGATGAAGAACAGTTTGGAAGAATCGAGGAGCGTCCCTAACTTGAAGACCGGTTCAGGGGGCTACTGACGGTGTCCTGGACTAGGGGGTACTCACCACGTCGTCTCCCGATCTATTAGATTGGGCCGAGGACCCCCGTGGCCTTATACTCATGGGCCAGTTCGGACGGCTGCCGCATACAAGGAAGATTCCACAAGACATGGCGATCAAGACAAGGACTTCTCCCCACCGGTGTATTCGGCTAGGACTCTTGTTATCCTAGGCCTCCGGAGCATTATATAAACCGAGGCCAGGCTAATCAATAGAATCAACTCCATACACAACAATCATACCATAGGCTAGCTTCTAGGGTTTAGCCTCCTTGATCTCATGGTAGATCTACTCTTGTACTACCCATATCATCAATATTAATCAAGCAGGAGTAGGGTATTACCTCCATCGAGAGGGCCCGAACCTGGGTAAAACAAAGTGTCCCCTGTCTCCTGTAACCATCCGGCCTAGACGCACAGTTCGGGACCCCCTACCCGAGATCCGCCGGTTTTGACATCGACAAGGCCTGATACAATATGGGTCATAATTTGGCCCAAAACACGACAGGCTATGAACGGGCCTGATCTGATATGGGCCTCAATTTGACCCAAAACATGGCAGGTTGTTAATGGGCCAGACCACTTGTGTCTGAAAAAATATGGCGGGCCTTTAGCTAGGCCGGCCTTTTTACCTGAAATGGGCCACTGTTGGGCTGTGCCACATGTTGACATACCATAAGCGTCTTCCGTCCATTGTAGGGATGACATCTGTCCCAACGATGAGCTGACACGTGCATTATCCGACGAATGGGAATTTCACACATAGAAAATCCCCATTGGTCGGGGCTGTTAAGGGCTTATCGGATCCAAACCGGAACCCGATAGCTTAACGGTGACTCGTTACGGTGGATGCCACGTGTCGATCACCCTTGACGAAAGCACTTTTATGACGCGCGATTTATCGTAATTTTGGTAATGTCATGGAACATTTCTACGACAGCACATGTATGACTCTCTTGATTCTGTCATAAAATCGTCATGGATGTACATGCATGAAAGAACACGTGACCTACTGTGACAAACACATATCATCATGGAAGTGTATTTTTTTGTAGTGTCATCGCGTACTCGGACGCTGATTGGGCTGGCTGCCCTGATACTCGCTGGTCCACTTCCGGTTATTGTGTATATCTCGGTGACAACCTTTGTCCTAGTCCCCAAATGCCAGGCTACAGTCTCTCGCTCCAGTGACGAAGCAAACTATCGTGTCGTGGCTCACGTTGTGGCTGAATGTTCTTGGCTTTTGTCAACTTCTTCATGAGCTTCATCGCCCCCTCCACACCACCACTCTCGTATTTTGTGACAATGTCAGCGCTGTCTACATGTCTTGCAACCCGGTTCAACATCGTCGTATGAAGCACATCGAGATTGAAATACATTTTGTTCACGGAAAGGTGTCTCTCGGTCTGACTCGGGTTCTTCATGTGCCATCTTCGCACCAGTTTCCTGATATTATGACAAAGGGTCTACCGTCCAGCTATTCATGGACTTTCGGTACATTCTATGCGTCCGTCCATCTGACGCATTGATTGCGGGGGGATGTTAAAGTACATACCTTGTATAGCTACATCCTACCTCCGTATATTCCTAATTATACTCGCTTGTAGATTGATATGAGGAGGTATGTTCGTTGGCTTCCAAGGCTCCATGTAATCGTGATATAAATATAGAGCTGATCGCCCCGATTGAGTGGCGTCTTCCCTCATCTGTCTTGCTCGTTTATAAAATGCAAAACATTCAGTTTATGACTGGTGACTAAGATGAACAACCCAGATTTCTCCAAAGTTGCAACATTTATATTGAAGCAAGTCTTAAGCTGTCACTACGTTCCCCACTTAAAACTTGGGGGCTACATCTAATATGGATATAAGGGAGGTACACCTTCAAGTTCTCAGTTTTGAGCAAACCGGGTATCATATTCTTTGTTGAGAAATTTACAAAGTTTATCTCCTCCAAGGTATTCATAGAAAGGCCCGGAAAACCGACTCAGCTATTTGAAGCTATAATTACAAAAGCAAGCACCAAGTCATCACAAGGTGATAAACTCAAGCTTGGGGTTACAGTTGATACATATATTGGAGTTGAAAGAAAATGCAGATTGACCCGGGCTAGGAAAACCCAACCTGGGAGGATCCTTCCTATAAGGACTTGGTCTAAAGAAGCCAAGGACAACAAATTACACGAACTAGTGTCAGCAACAATCATGACCCAGTGCCAGCAACAATCATGACCGACATCATCAATCTTTGTAACTCGGCAACTTCGAGGATCGCAACTCGGCAAGCTCTACATCCTCAAGCTGACTGAACATCAGACGAATATCTTAAGTCCAATTTTTTTATCAAGCCGACGTATTCAAAGCCGGCTCAGTATCATAAGGATATCTTAAGTCCAATATTTTTGTGGAACCAGAGCATTGGAAGCCGACTCAAATGGATTATTTTTCCCCAATATTTTTTTGCAAGAAAACAACGTCATATAGTTGATTTTGAAGCCGTCCCATTGATGTAACAAAGAGACCTGGACTTGCCAAGAGGAATTCCATTGAATAAAGCTCTTGGATTTTTGCATTGGCAAAGTTTGACATATCTGCTAAAAAAGATTAGTTATGAGATCATGGACACGTATCAAGGTGGCTAAGATGATGTCACGATATGGAGTAATTCAATAATTTCTATGTGTGGAAAATTTGCACGACCTGACAAAGATTGACTAGGTCGGGTGTCTTCAAAGAAGGAAATGACAAGGACTATAGGATGAACATACGTTGGTTCAGAAGAACCCTCAACCCGACGCATAACCTATCAAATTTGTTCTTGTGTTATTTTTCAAGATAAGTTTAACATGGATAAATCCAAATTAAACTAGGGCTAATGTTGGGGATATTCCCCATGGTTTGACCTGGCCAGGAGGTGTAACCCAACCCATCACTTGGCGGCCAATGAGTCACCTGGCTTAATGGGTCGACATGGAAGACAAGGACTAAAGGCCCAGTGTGCAACCCAGTAGAAAGCCAGCTCGCGAAGAGGCTGGAGGCCGGCTCATGGAGAAGGTCCAGACTGGGTAAACCCAGCCAGGAAGATCACGACCCCGCCGACGAACCTTGCCAGGAGAAGACCTGGACTAGACTCCGGCTTGAAATAGAAAGGAAACTAGTAGTAATCCTACTAGGAATCTACATGAAGGCACCCCTTCAACTTATATAAGGAGGGGCAACGCACCCCAAAGGGGGGAGACAAACAAGTATTAGAAAAGATCAAAGTAGATTCTCTCAGATGAGAGGTAGCAAAATAGCACCATTGTAATCAAGATCATCACCATCATCAATATCAATTAAGCAGGATGTAGGCTTTTTCCAACATCGCGAGGGGCCGAACCTGGGTAAAACTTGCGTCTCTCGATTCCATCCAACCCCGTTCAAGCTACCACCTAGGTGCAGTGGCCTCACCACTAAGTCATTTCACAAGGACATCTTGCCCTGACAAAACTACAATAAGCAGGCTCAAGGTAGGCTAAAAAAGCACCATGCTATCAAATTTACTTTGCATATTGTTTTATGATATAATGCTAATACCTGAGCCTTTGGTTTTGATAGCCGCGGTGACAGAGCTTGAGGCTCTTAAGGTTGAGCTAAGTAGAGCTCGGCGGGGGGCATAGCAGCAAAGGCTGCAGCCACTCGGGCCGAGAAGGAGCTAGCCAATGAAAGGGTAACTCAGGGAAAGGACCAGGTCCGGGTCGCCGAGGTCAAGGACACCCTGAAAGGCATGTACCTTGATCGCAACGCCTTTCAGGAAGAGGAGAAGAAGAAGGCGACGATGGAGCTCAAGAACCTGAGCCTGGCATACGCTAAGGTCCAGACCCAGGCCCGGGCAGACCACGAAGTGCTTCAGCAAGTGAAGCAAATTGTTGCTGGTAAGCCGTTTTTTGCATAAGTGTATTTTTGCCGCAAGGGGTTCATCGAGCTCACCCAAGTACGGCGATTCGCAAAGGCTTTCGGGGACCTCACGAGGAGTGCTTCAGACGCCGGCCGCTACTTCAGTGCTCAAGAGGTCCATGCCACAGAGAAGGCATTCTAGAATCTGTTCCAGGCACCATCATACCCAGAGCTGCTCAATAACCAAATGCAGCTACTCATGGAGCTTTTCCGGATGGCGAAGCCGGCACTACAAGATCTCTGCGTCCAGCTCTGGCCCGCGGCAGCGCTGCCTAGCAGCTTCTTCGGTCTACTGGCCCGCCTGCGAGGTCGGCCCTCAGGTGAATCGCCGGAGGACGTCCAATGGGCGTATGCTTGCATGGCGACACACTATCGGCATATTGATGCGACGCTCATGGCCTCGGGCCCCTGAAGGGAAGAATCAGACCGTGGAGTAGTACTTGATTGGGGTGATGGAGGGAGCTCAGATCACTGAGGAGCGGTGTCCCAAGGACACATTATACTTCGGAATGACAAAGTTAGAGCGATGTAAAGACATGCTTTTTGTTTGGTAATAAATGTGGCTTTATGTTCCAATGTATGAGCGTATATATTTATTTGCCCTTATATTTTTACTCTTGTGTGATCGAATTGTCTTTAGAGGCAAGCACAGGATACAAAGGGTGTTTCAAGTGCAGTTTCAACCCTTAGCCGATGTCTTGGTTCCCAAAGGCGGTCCACGCATATGAAACGAGGTAATCAGACTATTTTGGTTTCATAGCTTTCACTTAGTCTTTAAGATCTTAACTGTGGGTACTAGTGAATAGCCCCTGATGTGTGAAGTGTTCAGCAACTGGTCAGGGTTTAACCCGCTATTCACTTCGGCCTATTTGAATAAAAGCCCCTCATTTTTCATGGATGATCTCCAATAAACCTTTGTTTCACACTGTCTTCGCATTGCCGAGTAATTTACGCTTACAAGGACAGTTAGTTTTCGGCTTTCTCCACTGAGCCGCTGAAACATTTGAAATGTCGGCACAGTCGCAGTGGTTCTACCTTTACACTCTTAGCCGAATGGGTCCTGAGCGTTAGAGGCAAGCACAGGAGCCGGGCAACCCAACTATTGATACTACCAGAACTGGCAAGATACAGATTTCTAGAGAAGCACATAGCAACATGATACTACTACAACTTCGATTCATTCACGCCAGACCACATAACCACCTCATACGACTTGCAAGATAGAGATGTCTAGAGATGCAAGGTGGCACAATCTGGTGCAACCAATTAGTTAATCCATTGGACGCGGATGCTTGGATTTGCCTCCTATCAGTCGTTGGACGGAGGTAATTCAACGGATGGTATTCAAAGTTGTTCATGCACTATATAGGTGTCACCTCAATATATTCAAAGATCCTAGACATCTATGAGGTATCACCTCTTATTTTGAGCTTCTTTTTGTTGGATTGAATCTTGCTCATGCTATGATTTTATCTATATTAGATTGAATCTTTTGGGAATCAATGAGATTTAATATGATGCATGTCTAGTATAAATATGAAAGACACCCTAGGTGATGTCTAGCATCATTTATGGGGCTTCCTGAAGCAACATGGGGCATGCTCAGTACATTAAGATTAAGGATACAACTATGAGGTGTTCTTAGCAATACATTTGAGGTCTCATCCCACTTTGATCTGACAAAAGATGGAACTTATGTGTGATTCTTTACCACACTATTTAGGGTATATCGTAAATTTTCATCAAGGCTCATTAATTTATTCACATTGATTACCAAACCTAGTAAATAAACACATGATTTCTTACTAGGATGATGCATGCGAGTGAAATATCAATTGTTGCTAATAAGCTCTCAAAAATCTATTTAGTTTAAGGATACATCAAACAGTAATTAGGTATAATTGTGTAACATCATAATTTTGAATACAATGGTTTGGAATAAAGAAATAAATAGAAGGTGATATAGTATTCACCATGATTGGTGTTACAACATGTTTGACGTCAATCATTAAAACCGATGTAAATTTATAAATAGTAGTAACTTGGTAGAAGAAAGTCGCATGTTGCCACCCTAATGATTGCAAGTCTTAGGGTAGCATTCGCACTTGGCACCCATAAGTCTTTTAAACCGGTTCCGGCATTGTCCATCATCCCATCCGTCTTCCACACAGCTATCTCGACACATTCCATTTTGATCAGGATGGCATTTATCCCAATGGTTGTGATAGCACATGTTTTCGGTAGATGAAACCTCACCTATGTATAAATAGACAAGGTTAGGAGAAGTAATATGAATGAATGTGTCCAACAATGTTGATATGTCATTGCACAACATGAAACTTTGGCGAAATGTTGATACTATGGATAATTATACTCACTACATGTAGCCATAAGGCAGAAAAAATCAAACAACACATGGTTGTCTTCCTCCAGGCCTCCATGGTATAATAGGAGAATGTCGGTGATTTTGCTGAGAGAAGGAAAAGAATGTTGTGAAGATGGTGTGTGTTTTGGTTTCTATCGTTTTGAGGTTCTTATAATGTCCATGCCCTATAGATAGTATAAATAGTTAAGTCGTAAGGCCAAGAGGAAAGCAAGGAAGCAAAATTAACCGGAGGAATACAACTAAGTGAACTAAACTTGGCACACACCTTACAACTTAAAATAAATAGTATATCTATCACCTATCTAAGTTTAGCTTGTTGAACTGAATTATTCTGCACATTGACAGGTGATAAGTGCATTACTATTTATATAGCATCCAAACTAAGATTGATGGTAAAGCACATTGGCTACAAAAAGGGAACCAATGATATGTTATTAATTTATCTATGATTTTTGTTCTATTCATTCCACAATTCTATTAATTACAAAAATATTCATATTTATTTGGACCAACATATTAATCAAGTTTGTAGATCTAGTTCATGTTTTCAATACATATGCTTTAAGTGAAAATAGGTTTTTGGAGTTCCATGGGAAATCTGGAAAATTAGGAGGGTCAATTTAATAAAGGAAGGGAATCAAAAGTCCAAGGAACAAGGTCAGGAAGGACATTGGTGTATGGACACCCTGCCTAGGTTCTTATGCACACTCTGTCGGGGTTGATTTCTGATGCCCTTGGTATATATACACCTCAAAAAACTTGGTTATATTTATCATATTTTTTTTGTTTGGTGGCACTTCGCAACCCAAGCCCATCATATCTATAGTCATATTAAGGTAAGCTTCCTGAGCAAGGAAAGATCACCATCTTAGTTAACATTGATAATTGATGCTCTCATGGCAATATGTGAGGGGCCCATCAACAACATCAATCATTGTGCTCTCATGATAAAGAGATAAAATCTGTTAGGTTATTCTTTATCTTTCATTTTTCCAACAATAGGTAAAAAAACCATGTTTTAACTTCTTCAGATGGCATTGACATTGTAGTCTTAACAACATGGCACAGGGGAGTCCATCACTGACCACGGGGAAAATGTTTGCAATCATAAAACCATCCCACGTGATTTCTAAACCAAGAATCATATGCGAATATGGAGTCAGTCACTAACAATTTGTTTCATTAAATTGTGTGTGATGGCATAACTATCTCTTGTTGTTTCTTCCCATATACCATTTGTGTGACACTCCAAACATTTTATTTGGTTTTTATCAAAAACCTTGTTGGATTTTAAAAGAGGGCTTTTAAAAAATTTCTTTTCCTGAAATCCTCCCTCTTAAAAAAAACTTCCTTTCCTTTGGCAAGGATTTTCTTTTCCCTTTCAAATTTGATGTTGAAGTTTTTGGAGCTTTTCCTTCTGGTTGTTACCCTCTCAGACTTATTTATTTTCAAAAAAAAAGAAACCCTAGGAGTTTTGGGACTTCTTTCTTTTTGAAACCACCCATGGTTTTACCATGTCTCCTATAGTAAATCTTCCCAAAACCCCTCCCTACACCTTTGGACAATCTAACTTCTCTATCCCATCAAGTCCAAACAAGTTTTGGATTTTATTTCAATTATTTTGTCTCCCAAAATATTTCTGCCATTTAATTTGAGCCTAGTCATTTTCAAAGCAAGTACCATTTTGCCTTTGAGTCTTTATCCCAAACCAACTTCCCTGGATTGTCTTTAGTACCCACAACCTAGAACCATCTTGATCCACTCTTCTTCTTTTCAAAAATTTCAAATTTCACTCACTGCAAGTTTGGACTAGATTTGCCAAATTTGATGAAATTCATATCTACACTTATCCAAAAATTCCTCCAAAAATCATGCAGCCTACTGGAGCAATGAGAAGCCACTCCACCAAATTTCAGCTCTAGGAAAAATCCCTAGATGCCAGAAACATTTTGTCGAACACCTGAGCTGCACTGTTCCTTGCATTTTCAGAAAAAATCAGAAAAGTTCAGAGTACAGCGTCGTTTCTTCGTCAGGCTTCGGTCACGCGCTCACAGTGCTCTTGGCTCGATCTCCGCAGCCCCTCCCTCTTGTCCGGAGCTTCACACGCGTGCTTGGCTGGTTCCTGGCGTCGGTGGCTCGCTGGCCCGCCCTCGCCGGCGTCTTCTGTGGCGTCGGGACCTCCCGTGGCGGCCGACAGAAGGCACACCACGGCAGAACGCCGTTCTGCACCGCCCAAGCCATCTGGTAGCTCCGCGTGGCCGTCTCCCTTGCCAGCGCACGCGTGGAACACCGCCGCCGTGGCCTGGCACGCGCAGGGCGCGCTCCCTGCCGCCGACGTGTCGCACGCCTGTTCCGTTGGGACAGGCTGTAAAACCCCCTCCCGTGCTGAGCTGGACCCTGGAATGGCACCACTACTCCACCTAGGCGAAGCCCAAGCCCCTAATCCCACTGCCCAACCGCAGCGCCGCCGTAATCGCTCGCCGGACTTATCCCGTTCACGGCTACCGCCTCGGGCCGGCTATATATAACGCCCCCAAGCTCCCTCTCGCCCCCGCGCACCTCCACCACCTCACTGGACCCCGACCAGCAACTAGAAGAGCGTCGAGGGGCCCTTCTTCCTCGACTCCGGCCGCCTCGCTCCGCCTCGGCCTCCAGCTTGATTCACTCCGGTGAGGCCATCTCCGGCGCCCAAACCTCGTCCGTAGCCCTCTATTGCACCCAGTACTCTAACCCCCACCTCAATCTAATCTTTGCAGCCCTCTCCGACGAGCTCCATCCACGCCCGTACCAACGTCCGCCGGAGTTGAGACTGCTGTCGACGTGGTGCTCACCGGTGACCAACACCACCACCCACCGTTGCGGAAGGACACGGTGAGCATATTGGTATCCTCCGATCCCCCTGCCTCGCCGTGGATCGCCGCCGGTGACCACCGCAGCCCTCGGGCGCCGACGAGCCTCGTCCCTCCCATTTGAAAATTTAAACATGACAAGTGGGACCCGCCGTCAGCCTCTCTGTCCCTTTCTAAACGAAGCATTTTCTGAAAACGCCTTCTGCCAAATGCGCTGTCCCTCTGGGCTGGTGTAGTTTCTGCCGAAGCGTTTTCTGTTTTTATAAACTAGCCCCTGGAAACTTTCTGTTTCATTACAGATTAGTCCTTGGATTAAAACTCTTATAACTTTTTAACAGAAAAGTATTTTTGATTGGTTCTTTTTCTGTCGTCTTCAGATTTTTGTCTAGTTTTTTTATCATATTTATTTGAAAAATATTTGGTATAACTTCTGTGCACCTCTTGGTATTTATGATAGCACATATATTTCTTTATACCGTAGATACCGAAGGAGGTGACAGAGCCGTGAACTTCACCGAGCTAGGCTCCGACTACTCCGAACCAGGCAAGCATGTTTGAACTTCTGATATGATGAGTGTTTTGGCATGTTTTGCATTTAGTTAGTTTCATGGCATGTTTTGCATTTAGTTAGTTTCATGGCATGTTGATGAGCATACCGATGAACGTTATTTTTATGCAATGTTGAGGTAAGTGAGTTCGATGATCCATGAGTGGATGGATGTGAGTATGGATGGCCATGTGTTGGCATGACGATGGGTAAGATGGCAGTGTTGTGGCATGCCAGTCTTATGCCAGACTATATGACTTCAATGTCAACTCGTATCATTCCAGTTCCTACCATTCTTCCTTCCCTGTACTACCACAAGTTTTCCGCAAGGAATATGGCTTAGTAAGTTGCAAACCACTTTCCTGGTACACACCAAAAGGAGAGGCCGGGATGATGGTTCCATGGCCCTGGATTAAAGCCAGTCATCCGGTCAGGGGGCATGGGTGTTTCCGGTTGGGACCGAGAGGGGGGCACCCCTTAGAGCGCGCGTATATAAATTTGATCCCATGCTATTCGAGATTGTGATCTCCCTGTCTCAAAAGTTTTTTCTCGAATCATCTATTCCATATCCAAATTCGTATTATCTTGACCTAACAGTGCCAGTTTGATGACAGAGACTCCGGTGAATCCCAAGAGTACTAAGTTCGGTTAAATGTTATTCCTATGGATGGACTAACCTGTTTATTATCATGAACTGACCATTTATTATGAGCATTATTTACTTGTGAATAAAGCCCTTTCTGTGATGTCACCCCGACGTCCGACCGTGGCATTTCTTTTGAAGCCCTTTCTGTGATGTCGCCCCGACGTCCGACCGTGGCATTTCTTTTAAAGCCCTTTCTGTGATGTCGCCCCGACGTCCGACCGT
>NC_041384.1:7656896-7699465 GCF_002162155.2 Triticum dicoccoides | reverse complement strand
GACCGTGGCATTTCTTTTAAAGCCCTTTCTGTGATGTCGCCCCGACGTCCGACTGTGGCATTTCTTTTAAAGCCCTTTCTATGATGTCGCCCCGACGTCCGACCATGGCATTTCTTTTAAAGCCCTTTCTGTGATGTCGCCCCGACGTCCGACTGTGGCATTTCTTTTAAAGCCCTTTATGTGGTGTCGCTAAGACGCCCGACTGTGGCATCATTTTCTTTATTTTATTTGTCACCTTTTGTGGCGTCGCTTCAGACACCTGATCGGTTTTCATTTATGTTTTGCCGGGATTTCAGGCGGACTACCGCCGTTTCCCTTTTACTTATTTCGTCATGCTAATTTTGTGAATGTACATTTGGTGAATTAATCATGTCGCACTCATGCATGCATTTGTTATATCTTACGTCCGAACTGTCTTGCGAGTACTTTCAAAGTACTCACTGGCTTGTTGATTTGGCCAGATGCTGACGAAGGCGATCTCATGGATGAAGAGTTCGATAGGGAGTCCGACGCCTAGAGGAATCCCAGTCAGTCTCGTGCGACCCTGGATTTGGTCACTGTATTATATCCGCTTCCGCAACTCGAATAAATCCATCAAGCCTCTCCTCGACGCTCGATGAGAAGTCAGTTTGATAGTCGTGTTATCACACTCCCCACTGTGCTATTCCACCATCACTTTATCCCCGAGTCAGTAGTATGCCACCACACCATTGTGTTATATCCGCCATTATGTATAATTATTGGCGCGCTTGTAATAATTTGTTGAGCAGCCCTAGCTCAACCCTATAATATATTCTATGCTACTGGCTTATTGTATCAAGAATTTGTCTACCAGTGAGGAGGATTTCTCTCATACTGGACTCAAAAGATTGGTTTCTCAATAAATATTTTTATTGGAAAACCGGTCGTGACAAGTTTGGTACCAGAGCCAGGCTGACTGTAGGAAGCCACTAGGTGCGATCGCTAATCGGTTATTAGCATAATAGAGCTAATTTATATTTCTGCAATTGTAGTCATTTTCTGACAGTTAGCATAAATTTATGATCTGACCATGCAGGATTTTTGCCTACTTTTGTAGATGGCCGACAACAGCTGCGAGTCTCAGACCTTCGCCAACGTGCCTGATGGGTTCGTCAAGCTTCTCTCCTTCATCGTTCAGGTCGCGATGGGGCCGTCTGTGCGCCCAGTCTTCACACTCTACCAGCACAAGGTCAACGACAGTCTGACCATGCACCAGGTCACGGTGCAGTTCAGGGGAGGGCGTGGTGAGTTACGCCGCTTCCGGTTCGTGGGAAGAGCCATGCCTACGGAGAGGCATGCTATGCAGATGGCAGCCCGTGAGGCGATAGCTCGCCTCAGGGATGTCCTTCCCGCGATGAAGACTCGTCGCTACCGCTATCTTCCATGCCATGTGCCTTACACCTGTCACTACGCATTCTCCTGCCCCAGAGGAGAACGAGATGAGGCTTTTGAGATGCTTATTGAGAATCTCCGGGCCCTGGAGGCAGCCTTCGACAACCTGGTGGACGACTTCGTAGCTGCCCGCATGGACTCAGTCCATGGCTGTGCCGCCAGTAGGAGGGAGCTCCTGACCGCCGCACCGCCACTGACTATGGTCTCGTCATCAGCATCTTATGCACCTACTCGTCGCCTGCCTACCAACGAAGAGTTCAACCAGGCCATTGCGCCCACTTCAGCGCGCACTGCACTACCCGCTATGCCTACTCCTATTCGTGTTGCTCCGCCCCTGGCACCCGCTCCATCTACCCGACGCAGCCCTTCACGTCTGGAGCCCATTAGTGAGGAGGAGGTCGAGTCCCCAACCTCACTGCGCCTCACCCTTGGCAGGGCCAAGGAGATCATCAACATTTCCGGCTGAGTGCGTTTGCCCGTCATGCGATGTACCGCTTTGTAAGATATGTACATAGGTTGTGAGGAGTAGCTTGTTTGCGCATCATGTAGGAACTGGAGAAGTGCACTAGCCTAAATAACATGTCAGGATTATGTACGCATATCCTGAGTGTTGTATTGTATAATTATCGCCCGCGTGTAAGATATGTAATGAGCAGTCCTTCTCCGTGCGCGAATCGATTTGTTTTCTTAAGCGACCTTGGTCATTTAAATTATTTGCCATCCTTGTGCGATTCTTGGAATTGTTTTACGACCTTTTTTTCTGCTTTTCTTATGAGTTTTGCAAAATATATCCCCACAGTGAAAAATGTCTCGTCCTTGTACTCGCTCCATGCCTACTCCGCCAGAGGAAGATTATGACACTCAACCAGGCAACAATTTCACACAAGGGCAGTCAAGTCAGCAGAACAGTGAAACGGCACTTTCCCAAATGTGCCGCCTTTATGAACAGAGTCAGCAACAACATCGTGAAATGATGTACCAAGTCATCAACATGGGGAATCACCATGGACAGTATCAGCAGCAATCCAAGTTATCTGAGCTTCAGAAGACACGTCCCCAAACATTTTCTCATACAGACAAGCCTCTTGAAGCCGAGGACTGGCTTCGAGATATGGAGAGAAAAGTAATTATTGCGAAATGTTCAGACCCCGAAAAAGTGCTGTATGCTCCGCACTATCTCACAGGAGCAGCCGCATCGTGGTGGGAGAATTTTCTGCACCTGCATCCCAACGAAAATGACATAACCTGGGATGATTTCAAGGAAGGTTTCCGTGGTGCACACATTCCTAAGAGTATTATGAAAATCAAGAAGAGAGAGTTCGACGACCTCAAGCAAAGGAACATGACAGTGTCAGATTACAACAGTCAATTTACTCTATTGTCCCGCTACGCCAATGAAGAGCGTTTGACTGAAAGCAAGAAGATGGAGAAATTCCTTGACGGTCTAGCACCCGCGCTTAAATGCCAACTGGTCGTGCACACTTTTCCTGATTTTAAAACACTGGTGGACAAAGCCATCACTCTGGAAAATGAGAGACGCAGCCTGGAAGATATCCGCAAGCGAAAGAGGGACCAGACTAACCATGCTCGCAATCACCGAAGTAGGACAGATTTTCAAAAGGGTGGGACACACAAATCCTCATCCAATGTCTCACGCCCAATCAAGAATTTTCATGCAAGGGACAAGGAGTTCACGTATCGCCCCGGCGTTACTTGTTACGCTTGTGGAGAAGAAGGGCACTATGCCAAACAGTGCCCCAAGCCAAGGAACTCAACCCCGAAGCCGAACAACGGCGGAAATAATTCAGCGCCCAAGCGAAACAATTTCAATCCCAACAACAACCACAGGAAGGGTCATCTGAACCACGTAACCAAAGAGGAGGCACAAAATGCTCCGGATATCGTACTCGGTACGTTTCCTGTCAAGACAATACCTGCAACGGTTTTGTTTGATTCTGGAGCTTCTTACTTTTTCATTTCGAAAAGTTTTGCTTTGCAAAATAATTTTTCGATGCTCCCTTTGGAGAAATCTATGATCATCAAGTCCCCCGGGATTCAGCAAGTTACTCAGAATTACTGTCAAAATGTGGTCATTGAGTTCAAAGGATTGGAGTTTCACGCAAATCTTATTGTGTTGGAAAATAAAGGATTGGATGTCATCCTAGGGATGGATTGGCTAACCACCAACAAGGGGTTTATCGACTGTTTCAACAGGACCGTAATTCTCACACACCACCAAGGGAAGACAATAAGAGTATCAGCCAAGGAAGGAAAAATACCCTGGCAACCGAGATTGAATAAGGTGGACATTTCTGAGCTAAACAAGGTTCCAGTAGTGTGTGAATTTCCAGACGTATTCCCCGAAGAGCTACCAGGCATGCCACCAGACCGAGAGATATAATTCAGCATTGAGCTCGCACCGGGAACCACCCCCATATACAAGAAACCGTACCGAATGGCACCATTTGAATTAATTGAGTTGAAGAAACAAATAAAGGAATTGCTAGACAAAGGATACATTCAAGCCAGCTCCTCACCTTGGGGATCACCAATTTTATTTGCCAAAAAGAAGGATGGAACACTGAGATTGTGTATTGACTATCGAGCACTCAACATGGTCACAGTCAAGAACAAATACCCGATGCCAAGGATAAACGATTTGTTTGATCAACTCGCTCAGGCCAAGGTATTCTCAAAAATTGACTTAAGGTCAGGATACCATCAATTGAAGGTACGAACGGAAGATATCCCCAAAACAGCCTTCACCTCCAGATATGGGTTGTACGAGTTCACAGTGATGCCATTTGGATTAACAAATGCCCCGGCATATTTCGTTCACCTCATGAACAAAGTATTTATGAAGTTTATGGACAAGTTTGTCGTGGTATTCATCGACGATATTCTGGTATACTCCAAGACACCAGAAGAGCACGCAGAACATCTCAGGATTGTGCTAGGAGGACTCAGAAAACACCAATTGTATGCCAAGTTCAGCAAGTGCGAATTTTGGCTAAGACATATAGGCTTTCTAGGCCACGTACTGACCCAAGACGGTATCGCAGTGGACCCAGAGAAAGTCATGGCCGTACTTGGCTGGAAGTCACCAGCCAGCATAACAGACATAAGGAGTTTCTTGGGAATGGCAGGCTATTACCGCAGATTTATTGAAGGATTCTCCACCATAGCCAAGCCTATGACTCAGTTACTCAAGAAAGATAAGAAGTTTGAATGGACAGAAGCCTGCGAGAAAAGTTTCCAAGAGCTAAAGCGGAAATTAACGACAGCACCGGTATTAATTGTACCCGACATACACAAGAAGTATTTTGTGACGCGTCCAGAAAGGGTCTCGGATGCGTGTTGATGCAGGAAGGCAAGGTTGTCGCCTATGCTTCAAGGCAACTTCGCAAGCATGAGGAAAATTATCCCAATCATGACTTAGAAATGGCAGCAGTTATTCATGCACTCAAGGAATGGAGGCATTTCTTACTTGGGAATCGATGTGAAATATATACGGATCACAAAAGTCTCAAATATATTTTCACACAGCCAGAACTAAACTTACGGCAACGACGTTGGTTGGAATTGGTAAAGGATTATGATGTTGGTATCCATTACCATCCAGGAAAAGCAAATGTAGTAGCCGATGCTCTTAGTCGGAACCCCAACTCCGACGAAAACAATCTGCACAGCTTGAGGCCCGAATTCTAACAAGAATTTGCCAAGCTCAACTTGATGATGGTAGCAGAAGGCACCATATCAAACTTGGAAATACAACCCGACCTTGTGGAGGAAATTAAAGGAGCTCAACCCGGTCACCCCAGCATCGAAGGCATCAAAAGAAAAGTGAGTATGGGCAAGGCCTCGGAATTCGTCATAGACAATGAAGGAATATTATGGTACGGAGACAGGCTCTGCGTGCCAAATATAGAAGACCTTAAACAGCAAATTTTAGCTGAAGCCCACACCGCCCCGTACTCGATCCACCCTGGAGGAACCAAAATGTATAGAGATATTCAGGAAAGATTTTGGTGGCACGGTATGAATAGGGACATAGCCACTTTCATTGCATGTTGCGACTCATGTCAACGCATAAAAGCTGAGCATCAGAGACCAGCCGGACTACTGCAACCGAACAAAATACCAGAGTGGAAATGGGATGAAATAGGGATGGATTTTACTGTCGGACTACCTCGGTCACGACACGGGAATGATGCCATATGGGTCATCACTGACAGGTTAACCAAGGTGGCACACTTTATTCCAATAAAGATGACCCACACCACTCAGAGGCTTGCCAGGATCTATCTCTCCCGCATAGTTTGTCTACACGGTGTCCCGAAGACTATAATGTCCGACAGAGGCACTCAGTTCGTCTCAAGATTTTGGGAGCATTTGCAACAGGCTCTGGGAACCCAACTAGCCTTCAGTACCGCATATCACCCACAGACTGATGGACAAATAGAATGCGTAAACCAGGTTTTAGAGGACATGCTGAGGGCATGTGTCCCCACATATGGAACCAGTTGGGAAGAAAGCCTGCCATACGCCGAGTTCACATACAACAATAGCTACCAGGCCAGCCTGCAAATGGCACCATTTGAGGCTTTATATGGACGAAGATGTCGTACCCCGTTAAATTGGACAGAGACCGGAGACAGCCGCATCTTCGGACCAGACATACTCAGAGAAGCCGAGGAAAAGGTCAAGCTAATCAGAGACCGGCTTAAGACCGCTCAAAGTCGACCGAAGAGTTATTATGATCAGAAACATCGTGGGGTCAGCTTCAAACCCGGTGAGTTCGTATACCTGAGAGTATCTCCTATGAGAGGATTGCAATGATTCAAGATTAAAGGGAAGCTAGCACCAAGATTCATCGGACCTTTCTGTATAAAGGCACGAAGAGGCACGGTAGCCTACCAGCTAGACTTACCTGAAGAATTATCCGATGTCCACGACGTGTTCCACGTCTCGCAATTGAGGAAATGCGTAAGCAACCCAGAGAAACAAGTATCCCATGAAAACATTGACGTGCAGCCAGACCTCACTTATCGGGAACGTCCCGTAAAAATATTAGAAGAGTCTGAAAGGAGGACCCGACAGAAGACCATCAAGTTTTTCAAAGTCCAGTGGAGCAATCACACCGACCGTGAAGCAACTTGGGAAAGAGAGGATTTCCTTCGGACTGAACATCCACACTTATTTAAGGATCAGCTGAAATCTCGGGGACGAGATTTTTCCTAAGGGGGTAGGTGCTGTGACACTCCAAAATTTTTATTTGGTTTTTATCAAAAACCTTGTTGGATTTTAAAAGAGGGCTTTTAAAAAATTTCTTTTCCAGAAATCCTCCCTCTTAAAAAAAACTTCCTTTCCTTTGGCAAGGATTTTCTTTTCCCTTTCAAATTTGGTGTTGAAGATTTGGGAGCTTTTCCTTCTGGTTGTTACCCTCTCAGACTTATTTATTTTCAAAAAAAAAGAAACCCTAAGAGTTTTGGGACTTCTTTCTTTTTGAAACCACCCATGGTTTTACCATGTCTCCTATAGTAAATCTTCCCAAAACCCCTCCCTCCACCTTTGGACAATCTAACTTCTCTATCCCATCAAGTCCAAACAAGTTTTGGATTTTATTTCAATTATTTTATCTCCCAAAATATTTCTGCCATTTAATTTGAGCCTAGTCATTTTCAAAGCAAGTACCATTTTGCCTTTGAGTCTTTATCCCAAACCAACTTCCCTGGATTGTCTTTAGTACCCACAACCTAGAACCATCTGGATCCACTCTTCTTCTTTTCAAAAATTTCAAATTTCACTCACTGCAAGTTTGGACTAGATTTGCCAAATTTGATGAAATTCATATCTACACTTATCCAAAAATTCCACCAAAAATCATGCAGCCTACTGGAGCAATGAGAAGCCACTCCACCAAATTTCAGCTCTAGGAAAAATCCCTAGATGCCAGAAACATTTTGTCGAACACCTGAGCTGCACTGTTCCTTGCATTTTCAGAAAAATTCAGAAAAGTTCAGAGTGCAGCGTCGTTTCTTTGTCAGGCTTTGGTCACGCGCTCACAGTGGTCTTGGCTCGATGCCCGCAGCCCCTCCCTCTTGTCCGGAGCTTCACACGCGTGCTTGGCCGGTTCCTGGCGTCGGTGGCTCGCTGGCCCGCCCTCGCCGGCGTCTTCTGCGGCGTCGGGACCTCCCGTGGCGGCCGACAGAAGGCACACCACGGCAAAACGCCGTTCTGCACTGCCCAAGCCATCTGGTAGCTCCGCTTGGCCGTCTCCCTTGCCAGCGCACACGTGAAACACCGCCGCCATGGCCTGGCACGCGCAGGGCGCGCTCCCTGTTGCCGACGTGTCGCACGGCCGTTCCATTGGGACAGGCGGTAAAACCCCCTCCCGTGCTGAGCTGGACCCTGGAATGGCACCACTACTCCACCTAGGCGATGCCCAAGCCCCTAATCCCACTGCCCAACCGCAGCGCCGCCGTAACCGCTCGCCGGACTTATCCCGTTCACGGCTACCGCCTCGGGCCGGCTATATATAACGCCCCCAAGCTCCCTCTCGCCCCCGCGCACCTCCACCACCTCACTGGACCCCGACCAACAACTAGAAGAGCCTCGAGGGGCCCTTCTTCCTCGACTCCGGCCGCCTCGCTCCGCCTCGGCCTCCAGCTTGATTCACTCCGGTGAGGCCATCTCCGGCGCCCAAACCTCGTCCGTAGCCCTCTATTGCACCCAGTACTCTAACCCCCACCTCAATTTAATCTTTGCAGCCCTCTCCGATGAGCTCCATCCACGCCCGTACCACCGTCCGCCGGAGTTGAGACTGCCGTCGACGTGGTGCTCATCGGCGACCAACACCACCACCCACCATTGCGGAAGGACACGGTGAGCACATTGGTATCCTGCGATCCCCCTGCCTCGCCGTGGATCGCCGCCGGCGACCACCGCAGCCCTCGGGCGCCGACAGAGCCTCGTCCCTCCCATTTGAAAATTTAAACATGACAAGTGGGACCCGCCGTCAGCCTCTCTGTCCCTTTCTAAATGAAGCGTTTTCTGAAAACGCCTTCTGCCAAATGCGCTTTCCCTCTGGGCTGGCGTAGTTTCTGCCGAAGCGTTTTCTTTTTTTATAAACTAGCCCCTGGAAACTTTCTGTTTCATTGCAGATGAGTCCTTGGATTAAAACCCTTATAAATTTTTAACAGAAAAGTATTTTTGATTAGTTTTTTCTGTCCTCTTCAGATTTTTGTCTAGTTTTTTTATCATATTTATTTGAAAAATATTTGATATAACTTCTGTGCACCTCTTGGTATTTACGATAGCACATATATTTCTTTATACCGTAGATACCGAAGGAGGTGACGGAGCCGCGAACTTCACCGAGCTAGGCTCCGACTACTCCGAACCAGGCAAGCATGTTTGAACTTTTGATATGATGAGTGTCTTGGCATGTTTTGCATTTAGTTAGTTTCATGGCATGTTGATGAGCATACCGATGAACGTTATTTTTATGCAATGTTGAGGTAAGTGAGTTCTATGATCCATGAGTGGGTGGATGTGAGTTTGGATGGCCATGTGTTGGCATGACGATGGGTAAGATGGCAGTGTTGTGGCATGTCAGTCTTATGCCAGACTATATGACTTCAATGTCAACTCGTATCATTCTAGTTCCTACCATTCTTCCTTCCCTGTACTACCACAAGTTTTCCGCAAGGAATATGGCTTAGTAAGTTGCAAACCGCTTTCCTGGTACACACCAAAAGGAGAGGCCGGGATGATGGTTCCATGGCCCTGGATTAAAGCCAGTCATCCGGTCAGGGGGCATGGGTGTTTCCGGTTGGGACCGAGAGGGGGGCACCCCTTAGAGCGCGCGTATATAAATTTGATCCCATGCTATTCGAGATTGTGATCTCCCCATCTCAAAAGTTTTTTCTTGGACGATGTCTAGGGTGAGTCCTGGCATCGACAGGTAGGATGGGTGTGTACTGGTTAGCTGTGTTTTCTTCCGAAAAACCGTAAGCGGAACTAGTCCCTCGTGACTACGGAAATCCGTTGGCTGTGGGAAAAGATTTTTGTACAAGCTCTGAAGAGTCATACATTCCTCGAATCATCTATTCCATATCCAAATTCGTATTATCTTGACCTAACAGTGCCAGTTTGATGACAGAGACTCCGGTGAATCCCAAGAGTACTAAGTCCGGTTAAATGTTATTCCTATGGATGGACTAACCTATTTATTATCATGAACTGACCATTTATTATGAGCATTATTTACTTGTGAATAAAGCCCTTTCTGTGATGTCGCCCCGACGTCCGACCGTGGCATTTCTTTTAAAGCCCTTTCTGTGATGTCGCCCCGACGTCCGACCGTGGCATTTCTTTTAAAGCCCTTTCTGTGATGTCGCCCCGACGTCCGACCGTGGCATTTCTTTTAAAGCCCTTTCTGTGATGTCGCCCCGACGTCCGACCATGGCATTTCTTTTAAAGCCCTTTCTGTGATGTCGCCCCGACGTCCGACTGTGGCATTTCTTTTAAAGCCCTTTCTGTGATGTCGCCCCGACGTCCGACCGTGGCATTTCTTTTAAAGCCCTTTCTGTGATGTCGCCCCGACGTCCGACTGTGGCATTTCTTTTAAAGCCCTTTATGTGGTGTCGCTAAGACGCCCGACTGTGGCATCATTTTCTTTATTTTATTTGTCACCTTTTGTGGCGTCGCTTCAGACACCCGATCGGTTTTCATTTATGTTTTGCCGGGATTTCAGGCGGACTACCGCCGTTTCCCTTTTACTTATTTCGTCATGCTAATTTTGTGAATGTACATTTGGTGAATTAATCATGTCGCACTCATGCATGCATTTGTTATATCTTACGTCCGAACTGTCTTGCGAGTACTTTCAAAGTACTCACTGGCTTGTTGATTTGGCCAGATGCTGACGAAGGCGATCTCATGGATGAAGAGTTCGATAGCGAGTCCGACGCCTAGAGGAATCCCAGTCAGTCTCGTGCGACCCTGGATTTGGTCACTGTATTATATCCGCTTCCGCAACTCGAATAAATCCATCGAGCCTCTCCTCGACGCTCGATGAGAAGTCAGTTTGAGAGTCGTGTTATCACACTCCCCACTGTGCTATTCCACCATCACTTTATCCCCGAGTCAGTAGTATGCCACCACACCATTGTGTTATATCCGCCATTATGTATAATTATTGGCGCGCTTGTAATAATTTGTTGAGCAGCCCTAGCTCAACCCTGTAATATATTCTATGCTACTGGCTTATTGTATCAAGAATTTGTCTACCAGTGAGGAGGATTTCTCTCATACTGGACTCAAAAGATTGGTTTCTCAATAAATATTTTTATTGGAAAACCGGTCGTGACAATTTGCGATGATACTAGTCATCACACACGTTACATGTCAGATAGAACGTGTGCATTGTACTGTCAGTAGCACATGAAAGAGTTCAAAAAATCACTTTATTCTAGTTATGTATTGCACATGTTACATTCTAGGTGAACCGTGTGATTTAATATGTTCATAAAACATGTATTCTTTTAATAAATTGTGGGATTTGATGTAACCATAAATTTCTTTGTTGGATCACAACCCAACAGACGCCTTGAGATGTAACACTCAGTGTACTCCTTTGGAAAGCACTAAACAGAAAGGCATTTAGTTACATGACAATATTAAATGTTGTAACATGGCAAGGCGGTGAAACATAAGTAAACTACCCTATCTAGTCATATTAAATGAGGTGGGAAACATTTACATAGCATCTCTCAAAAATACCTCATGGCATTTAATTAGGATAATTAAGGTTCTTCCCTAAACAGTACTATAGGAGTTGCTAACGTCAAACTCAATGGTATATGTGAAAATAAAGTTAATTAGCTATGAGTTTAGTTGCAATCTACACATTTGTACATTCCTAAACCATATATAAAATTTTGTGATCCGAACTGAAGTTAATTAGTTATGAGTTTAGCAATTTTACAAGGGTATTTGAGCAATTTTAATTCAGACACCAAGTTAAAAATTGTTGACATATGTGAAAATAACTTCTTAAGAAACTTGACGAAATTCTAAGAAACTTACATATATAACATATTTTAATCGGACCAATGGTTTAAAAGTTATAGTATATGCATACAAATGGCATTTTTCAGAATTTATAAAATACGGAAATAACTAATATAGATAACAAGACTAACACAACTGAGCATCAGATATTAAATCGCACCCATAGGCGGTGCATAGCAGACTCGCTACTGTGCCAAAGCCCGTTACAGGAGGCCAGCAAGCGAGAGGCGCTAAAATGCCTACACGTGAGATATACGAGGGGCACCCACCTTGTGGCCCAATGGGCGTTTGGTGACAGGGGCAGAGCAAGGCGGCGTGACTGCTAGATGGGCTAGCAGATCTAGCTAGGTTGCTTGGCTAAAGGCAGTCGGATTGCTGCGGGCAAGTGGTTGGCTGGCCCACATGCATTAAGTGAGCTAGGACGCAGGCAGGCGATGCAGACGAGCTCGAGGCTCCATCGAGCATGGCGGCAGAACGCATCTGCTTGGGGACATTCATAGTGAGGGCTAGATAGGGAAGGAACGGATTGATCCAGGAGTGAGGAGGCGAGGGTCCTCGATTTTTGTTAGAGGCGAGCTGCTTCGGCCTGGTTGGTTCCCCGGTAATAAGAAATAGAGTTGAGAGGGAAAGGAGGAAGGGAGAACAGTCCACGATGATGACTCGCTGCTTCTAATCGCTAGCGGCTCATCATTCGTCGACATGAGGTGGGGATCGTGTGCGTGGAGCTACGCACCGCTCGCAGGAGCTCGAGTGTCTCCCATGGCATAGAGGGTTGTGCTTTAGAAGGGGATCTCATGGCTAAGATTAAGGTTGGGCTGGGTTTGGGTGGTTGTGGACTAAAATCAAAGGAGTCGTCCCCATCTTTTTACGGTTTACAAGAAATGGAATGGAGGCAATGCCATTTTTTGCATGGAAAATGGAGGAAATGCCTTAAATAGACAGGTACATCAACGGAAGTGTTACATCAACGAAAGTGTTATTCTGCTCGATAGAAGATGAAAAAAATTCAAAAAAATTCTGAAGTTTATTTGTGGTCACCTTTGACAAAAGTTTTCTATGTTTGAAAATTTTCATCAAGAAAGGACATCCGTGGAAGTCATGACAAAAAAACCAGTACTCCAAAATGCTTTAAAAAATAGCATTTTTGGAGTATCAGTTTTGTTTTTTTACGACTTCCAGGAATATTCTTTCATTATAAATTTTTACAAGCACATAGAACATTTGTCAAAGGTTAATGCAAAAAAATTGGAATTTTTTGAATTTTGTACTATTTTCCCAATTTTACTGTTCACTAGGAGCATTTGAGCTCGGGTGCAAATACTCCACGTCCGTACATCAACCACTCTCTTGAAGAAAAAGACAACCATTCTCTTTGATCTGTATACTTTTCTCCCAAAAAAGCACGTATGATTAGGTAATTTGATCTATGTGGAACGAGTCATAATGCATAGTGGCAGATGGTTGGGTCGATGTGAAGGAGATTAGTTGTCGGATTGCATGCATGAAAAAGGAAAGATGCTGAGATTAGCATCGATGACAGTCACATGAGACTTGTTTAGGGAGGCCAAGGTCAACACACATGGAAAGTGAAGTGAAGTGACGCATGCACATGTGCTAGGCTGGCACTGCTTTGTGCCGGTGGCTAATGAATTACGCTAGAATTAGTTGCCTACTAATTAAGCAACTCCAGTGCTGCCCATCAGTTATTGGGCTCTCAGAAGCAGCTGTGAGTTCTAAAAAGCATTGCTCTTGTACACACATGTAATACAAGTGTATGGTTATACAAGCGCAGAAAAAGCACGGCGTGTCGCCGCGCCAGTAAGAGAGCCTGTTTGATTCGTTGGTGTTGATGATGTGACATTTTGTTCGACGAATAGTTCCTTGTAAGTCCTTGTGTAATTTTTTGGTTGGATGCAAGCCTTTGTATATACTTTTTATTCACTATGAGAAATGTATCACTTGAACACATTTTCAAGAAGTGATAAGTAAGAAGTTATGACAACCAAGAAGCTGCCAACTGGTACAGTCCGTCACTGCATGACAACAATTCAAGAAGCAGAAGTCCAATTGCATTTATTGATTTATAGAATCTCAGAATGCATTTATAAATTTAGAATTACAATTGGGCATGAATGTAAAATATCCAAAATTCTCACTTCAATAAGAACAACGTTAATATGGAGGAATCCTCCAACATTGATGGGATCATTTCATTTCTATCATTAGCAAATTCAGGCCCTTCTACAATCTTGTGAAGAAGGGTTGAAGCCTCATACACCACCCTAAAAAATTGCAAAAAGAACACTCGAAGCAGCACGAAGAAACCTTTTCACCAGTACTGAACTTTAGGCTTCCAGCAGGAATTGAACATATAAACCCTCAAGGACTCGTAATCACAACCGATGGCTCGAGCGCACCGCACCACGCAAAGAAAAAAACCACCGCACCACGATCGCGCGTGGGAAAAAACAGCGAGGGTCAGGCGAGCGCACTGCACCACGCAGGGAAAAGACCACCGCTCCGCACGAGGGACGTGCTCGACGCACAGGCCGTCGTGAGGCCCGCGCCCGTCCGCTTTCTTCTTCATCCCCGTGCCCTCGTCTCCAACCCTAAATCTTTCCCCCCTCCCCTACAGCCGCCTTCCCAAGCTCCTCATCCCCTCCACTCCGTCGACAATGGTGGCGGCGGCGCCCTCTGGCAGAGGAGGAGGGGGAGATGGCGGCGGCAGCGCCCTCTGGTGCCGGAGGAGGAGGGGGAGATGGTGGCGGCGGCGCCCTCTGGTGGCGGAGGAGGAAGCCCCTGCCATGGCATCTCAGCTCTAGGCCCTCCTGCTTGACCGTAACACGCACCCTCAAGATCCACTCGACAGATCACGCGGCTGGCTCTCGAGCTCTACTGCGATCCCCGAGGATGTGCTAAGGATGTGAAGGTCCTTCCCCGGCCCATGGCTGCTGCAAGATTAGGTTGGTTGAGGTACGTGTCGGATCCATTGATCCATTGTGATTGTAGTTGTTCATTCTCTTCACAGACCGTCTTTTTCCCCTTTCTTTCCCCAATCTTCTTTTTCCCTAGTTGTTCTTGATGTTGACAAACAGCGGTTCTTTCAGGGCGGGCTGATCTGCACGCTCAACCTTGTGTTTTGGAGGTTGCTGCTCGTCGTTGGTTATATGGGGAGGCGTTTTGGTGGTCCAAGTTTCCTAGGCAGGTTTGTCTTCTACCTCTGGACAATCAGTTGGTTGACATGTTTATGCGGCAAAACTGACTCATGCCCGGCCTGTAGTGCTTTTGCTGGAAGGGAAAGTCCAGAGGAATATTCTTTGAGAGGTGTCATAATATGAAAGGTATGCATCCATGATTCATTTGTCTGTGCATCCGTGCATCTTTGGTTTTATCTACCTGATGACGCTTCTTTACAGGAAACAATTCGTTCTGCCCAAAGGTGTTTCTTTGTACCGGGGCATTGTCTCCATATGCTAGCACTAGTAGAAAAAGAGTCAAATGTGAAGCACATTAGTGCCGGTTTGAATTTGAGCCAGCACTAATGTGTACATTAGTGCCGGTTAGTGGCGGCGATCAATAGTACCGGTTCGTGGCGAACCTTTAGTACCGGTTCATGCCACGAACCGGTACTAAAGATGATGTGTCAGCCTGCGGTCAGGCTATGCCCCACCATCACCATTTAGTGCCGGTTCGTACCACGAACCGGTACTAATGAGGTTATGGCTAGCTGTTTTTAGTCCCACCTCGCTTCCCTAACAAGGCTTTTACCACCTTAAATATGTTACTTCTCAAACTATCACAAGCACTTGGTCTTCATTGAACTCTATGTGTAGAATTTGTGGCCGCAATATGAGTCTTCACCGGTTTATAAATCGTTGAGGACTCATATTGACAATTCAGATTGTACATAAAAAGATCATTGATGCTCATAGTATTTTTGATGTATAAGATCATATTGACAATTCAGACTGTAAAGAAATATAAGATCATGATCTAAATGCTCTTATATTTTTTGTGTTTAGTATGCACCATTCAAAGCGACACCATCAACTTTCAACCATTTATGCCTTCATTTGCTATTTTTCATGCATTTAATGATTTGTTTTGAGAACTAAATGACCTGGAAATTGAAAAGCACTACAAATGAACTCTGAAAAAGTTGAAACTTGGCATGGTATCATCATTTCACCCACATATCATGTTCAAAAAAGTAGAGAGGGTTATGGAAAAAACTGGATGCACTTCGTTTACAAACTAGACAATCTCTTTGGAAGTATTCGGGTTTCTGACGAAATTAAACTCATCTGTTACAAAGGCATTTCATTTTTTAAAACTTATTACAACTCCAGACTTTTTGTGCATTCAGTATGCACCATTCAACTACTAGGCGGGAGGAGCTCTTTAGTACCGGTTCCAACTGCTAGGTGGGAGGAGCTCTTTAGTACCGATTCGTGGCGAACTTTTAGCACCGGTTCGTGCCATGAACTGGTACTAATGAGGTTGTGTCAGGTAAGGCTGGGGCCCCACGAGCACCTTTAGTACCGGTTCATGGCATGAACGAGTACTACCGTTTCTTAGTCAACTGTTTTTTAGTCCCACCTCGCAAAGAGAGAGGGACTAGGAGCGGTTTATAAGCCCTGAGTCCAGAGACGATGAAGAAGAGGCTCAATGCTCACGTTGCTTAGCTTCAAGCCTCGAGGAATATGGTAGACTGCACGGAGCTATGTGTAGTGCAGTTTACACTATTCCAAAACGCTTGAAGCTAATTAACGAGCATTGCACCTCTTTTTTATTTTTAATAACTTACTACAACTCCAGACTTCTTCTGTCATGGAAAAAACTAGTTGCACTTCGGCATTTCATTTTTTAAACTTTGGTTATAACTCCAGAATTTGACCATCAAGTTTTAACCATCAACTTGGCATGGTATATAAAAATAAATGAATAGAAGAAAATAAATAAAGCATAAAAGAAAAAAATATAGCAGAAAAGAAAAAACTATATAAAAAACTACTCAGAAATAAATAGAAGAAAATAAAGAAGAAAAGAAAAAAACTATAAAAAAATTGGGGTGCTGCCCTGTGAGCCTGCTAGGCCACGGGGGTGGTAGCAGTTTGGTCGTGTTCTAGTGTTGCTGTTGTTTGCGATGTTCTCCTGCTATCTGCCGAATTGAAGACGAAGTTGATGCTATGTTCGCATAGAAGATCCTCTCTGCTGTTCCTTTCCATGTCTGCCTCGTTTTTGGTGGAATGTAGTTAATTAGAATGGAAACCATTTTCGAAAAGGGAAGGACTGATTTATGTACAATATAGCTATACCTGTATTTTGCCAAATTCATAGTCACCTGGTCGTGCTTTTCCATCCCTTTTCATGTCTGCTCTAGCTATTTTCGCTAGGCCACTCTCTTTGAGATGGTTTGCTCGTGGTAATGAGGTCTTGTCCATTGTCTTTGCAATCTTCCGCATTTCTTTTGTGTCGGTTGGCAGCAGCAGGGAGTTGAGGTACATGATTACTGGCCCCTGCGCCAAACCATTGACATGCTTTTTGTTCTTTTCTTCCTAAGGCAAATTTCTGTGTTTCTGCCATATCTTGGCTCCTTCCTTAATACATTCGACGATTACCTCACAAAAATCCATCTTTGCCATCTCTGGATAGTCCATGTCCTCTACCATTATAGCTTGTCGGGCGAAGATAGCGGCGCTTGACCCGCAAACAACGTTGTGGAAAAAAATAAGGAAAATATTTTAATTGATTTCTTGTTTGACTGTTCGTCATCTAGTTCCACCAATTCATTTAGCTCCGTGAACAGTTCTTTTGGCCTGAAATTTGTATTTTTGAAGCCAAGGTCTAACATCAGTTTTTTCATTGAAGTTGGGCTCTTTGCTGGCCTTGGTGCTGACTTTTCCATGCCGTTTGGGTATCCAAACACCTTGTGTATAGCTTCCTTGGTTATCTTGAGTTTCTTGTCTTTGGTACCATCACCGAAGGTTATTGTCATGCTTTCTATGTCCAAGTTGTCGTAGATGTGTGCTGCAAGTGGTCTGCAGATGAAGCCCGTTATTTTGCAGTTCTCTATGCTGCCAAATCCTGCCGTCCTAATATCTTGCCTGTGACGGTCTTTAAGTAAACACCATGCTTTCTTGACATGAGTGAATGCTGCCCTTGCCTTGATTTGACATTTCTCTTCGTCTGTTTCTTGCTGTTCTTCGTCAACTGTTGGTGCTGCCAATTCTTTTCCGCATGTCTTTCTCCTCTTTCTGTCCTTCTGTCCTGATTTGTTCTGTTTCAGAAGACAAAAAGAAAGGTTTTCGTTAGAAAGGAACGTTAGATCCGGAGTCCTTAATAGTGGTATTCAAAATTAGTACATAAGTGTGTTTTTACATCATCGTCATGTTCTGTCTAGGTGTCATGCTCTTCGGCATCATTGCCATCTGTAGGAATGAAATCTGCATCATGTTCCCTGTCATCATCGTCATCATTGGTATCTGAACCTTTACTGTTGGTATCGTCTTGTTCTTTTTCTACCCTTCGTCATTTGTATTTCTTCTTGCGTTCACCTTGTTTCTTCATGGCGGTTGGTGCTATTGGCGGGAGTACCATTAGAGGTAATGGCTGATGCTGCAAGGTACTAGTGTCGATGATGTTTTCAGCATTGTCCTTTTGCTTTTGCCTTTTTGCTCCAGGAGTAAAAATAGTGCTTGTATCTGATTTCCTCTTTTTTTGCTTGTTGCTAGATGTTTATTCTTGTTGAGCCTGGTGTAAGTTATCATTTCTTTCGCAGGTGGTTTGTTCCTCATGTTTTGTTCTGTGTCCTTTTCTGATGAATGAGGAGACATGCTGCATGTTTCTGCGCTTTGAATATCACCATCTTCGTGTCGTGTATAATGACCAGGTAACAAAAAAGGATGTTCTTTTTTTCCGAAAATAGTTGATACACATTTAAAATATATATCTTCCATGATTATGCATAAGGAATGTGAAACTCCCAAAGGGGATTTTTAGTTCTATTTTCTTGGTTTAAGATAGGTTATTACTATTGTTACCGATTGAGCTAATCAGGGAATGGAAGAAAATATTAATTATGGTTATGAGTGCAGCTGGGATAGTGAAGTTAGGGTGAAGCATTTTCTGAGACAAAAATGCACTCTGCAGGTGATATTTCATAATTGGAGGAATATCATCAATGATAGTTCAAGATTTATTGGGTAAGTTAAATTGTTTTTGAATTAAAAATAAGATAGTGTGAATTTTTTTTAATGTTTTTTAGAATGAAATATATAAAAAGTGGCAGGTAGTTTTATTTGTAGAAATATTTAATTATGTTGTCAAGGATAGATGTTAAGTTATTAATAACTCTCAATATAGTTTTTTGTAGATGGACAATGGAGACTTTTTGCTCAAACCTTTGACAGGAGCTGGCTGATTTGCATGCTCTTCAGCAGGGTCTTCGTCAGTATTTTGCTGGGTTTTAGCTTCTTCGTGAGGATTTGTCATTGCTGCATAAAAAATGTGCAGGTGTTAGAAGTAGAGTCGAGTGTCACAGGAAAAAAACCTGCATGGTGTGAAAACAAATTTGCATGGATAGAGAGGCACGGGTTGTTTTAGCCTAGAAGCACAGGGTACACCTATTCTTTGTTCACGGTATTTCACAACAGAGGCACTTAATTTGAAAATCGGTTACATTGACGGGACAAGGGATGTAGAAAATCTCGTACGGTTATTAGTTTTGGCCTCTCAGGATGCTTGCGGGGTTTGGATCTATCGACGTATTCTAGTAACTGATGTTTTAGGTTTTTTCCTTTGAGCACAAATCGTATGGCGAAAATCCCAGGGCGGAGAGCAGTAGCATTTCTATAAAATCTTATCTCTGCGCTAGTTCAATAATTGGTTTAGGTTATTAGAAAACTCCTTGGTAGCGTGGCTAGGGTTGCTATTCCTGGAAGTGGAAAAATCACTACGATCTACCGGGTGGAATGGAGTGGGATAGAATGATAATTACCTTCAGTTGCTTGTGCGGTGTTCTTTGCTTCCATCTGCTTATTGTGTCGTTGCTCCTTTTTTGTTGCGATTTCCGCCGCCGCTGTTGAAGTCCTCGCCGTCGGTCGCCGCAGCCGACGGGGTTATTGGTGTTGTCGCGGGCAGAGTGTGGCTATTTGTATGTCAGATTTGAGTGTGGTTGGTGGACGCGGTGGCGGTTGTCCGGTGACGCGAACTCGATTTTGAGTTTGTGTTTGTGTGCAGAAGGAAGGAGGAGAGCGTGCGGGAGTGATGAAGGTTTCGAGATTTACTTTGCGGAAGGGGAAGCAAGCTAGTAGAAGAGGGAGGGAGAGATGGAAATCATCGAACCGTCTCTAATCTTCAACCGTCCGTTTGGGCATCAAGATTTGTTATGCTTGGCTTGGGTTTTTTTGTGTGCTACAGTATTTTTTTTAGTGTTGAGACTGTTAGTGCTGAAGTGGAGCCTCTCTACAGGAATGTGGATGCAGGCACACAAGGCACATAAGTGCAGGTTCTACAGGCATGTGGATGCAGGCATAGGAGGCACGGAAGTGTGGGTCCGACTACTCGGTTACAGAACCACTTTCAAGTCACGGGTGTGCACTCTCTGGATGCACAAACGTGTGGCGGCAGAGGCATAGGTCCGACTACTCGGTTACAGAACCACTTTCATGAAGCCACGTGGGTGTGGCATTACAGGGCACGTAAGAGTCTGGGCGAGTGACACATTAGGCACGTGGGTGCATGTACGTGTAGGCAAAGAAATGAAGGCACCACGTTTGTGAAGTCATGTGGTAGTGCTGAAGTGGAGCCTTTCTACAGGCATGTGGATGAAGGCACACGAGGCACTTACGTGCAGGTTCTACACGCACGTTGACATAGGCACAGGAGGCCAGTGTCGTGTGAGGCGCGTGGATGTAAGCAGCGGAGGCACGGAAATGAAGCCAACACCACGAACGCATGAGCAGCCTCCTACTTCAAGTACAGCACAGCGTCAGGCCACTCCTTCTATTTCAAGTCCGACATCGTGTCAGGCCACACCTCCTGCTTCAATTCTGGCACAGTGTCGGGCCACTCCTCCTGCTCCAACTCAGCCACGGCAGCCGTCTCCGCCGCCTCAGCAATCGCAGAAGAGTCACGCCGCAACTATGGTGCGTAGTGGTACGAGTCAAGGTAGTACATGAAGTACAGGCAGAGACAAGCGATATAAATATGGTCCAAGCCTCGCTCCTCTTCCTCAGAGGCCTTACGACATGGCCGAGGGGCAAAACACAGCCATAGTGAGGGCCGAAGTGGACTCCCATTTTGGACCGAAACCGGCACCGCCGCCGAGGGAGAAAGTGCCTGAGAAAGTTATGGACCACTTTATTCATATGGCAAGAAAACCAGCTCCCAAGCCTGTTGACTCAGACTATGAGCGCTAAATCAGGAAGGCACATCGAGCAAGACTACAGAAAGAAGCGAGCTAGAGCTCGAGCCAACAAGCAGCTGTCAAAAAAGCGGGAAAACCATTCCCCAGCTGGGAGAACAGGCGGCGCAATTGACCCCTCCCCCCCGCTTGTTGTGCCAACAACACATGAGAGTACGCGCGCCTAATATTATGGTGGGCAAACCGTTAACGTTCCCCAGCTGGGCGATGTGGTAATAACCGAGGAGCATATAATGCAGGCTGTAATGCTCAAGATCACTGTTGGACAACTCCCTGAGATCGAGCCCATGTCTCCCCTTAGAGAGGAGGAAATAAAACAGAAATATGTCCGGGGCCAACCTTTGGTCGAGCCCGAGGAGGTCAAGAACCTCCCAACGAGAATGTATGAATTGCATGATTGGTACATGAAAATTACCAAAAGTTCCACTCGAGAGTCCCTCATGGTGCAAGTCAAGGAAGAGCATTACTTCCATAAGAAAGCTCTGTCCGTTGAGTATTCAGAACTATTTCAGTTATTCAATCAAGATGCACTCGACAAATCTATCGTCAGTTGCTATTGTCTGTAAGTGATTACTTTCTGTAATTTAAGTCTCAAGCTAGCTCTAGTGCTCATTGATTGATCATTAATTACTTGTAATTATATATCCTCACTATATATTCTTTTTTGTGGTATTATGCGGGATGAAGATGTATGAAATGAAAAAAGTTGGACGCTATGGCATTGGGTTCATTGACCCAAATACCGTTAATGAATACACATGGAAACTGGAATGGTGTAGACAAGATGGATAGAAAAACATGCTAGAATTCTTGAAGCGCCTCAATACCAATGAAGATATACTACTTCCTTACAACTTTGAGTGAGTCACACTGTCTTGTACTAAAAATTATGTTTTTGCTTCCTAGCTAGATGTTAATAAGTGTATAGGGTTTAGGGTTATAGTTGATTAGTGTTATGCACATGCCCTCTTAATTTATACATGCAAACGTATGCGCATGCATGTACCACTAGATCTTGTTAGACATTAAAGTTGAAGAAGGAAAAGTTGAAGTACTGGACTCACTACTTAAAAAAGAAAGTGACTACAACATCGTGAAGGGGATAGTCAACAGGTAATTTCAGTCATTATTAACTATATCTCGGCCTATTTAGTTTGTCATTTCCTGATATGAACTATTTAATAACCCGTTTATTAATTTTCTTTGCCGGCGGGCAGGGCTTGGGCAAAGTGGTTACGATTATGAATGGCACATCTTACCCCCGTCTGGGAGGTCCGGTGGAATCTTGCTAGGCATCCATTCCACGTACTTGGAACTTTTGTCCACGTCAAAGGGGGAATATCATATCAAATTTCACCTTCGAAACAAGTCCGACAATTTCCTTTGGAGCCTAGCGGTTGTATATGGCGCCGCTCAGGACGAGTTTAAGTCTGCTTTTCTAAAGGAACTTGTTAATACCTGCCGAGACAATCCCCATCCTTCGATATCAGAAGGAAGAAAACAATGACCGGTTTGATACTAGGTGGCCTTTCCTATTTAATGCTATTATTGACAGCCGAGATCTGCGGGAGCTCACTATGTCTGGCCGTCAGTATACCTGGGCCAATAACCGACCAGTTCCAACTTTCGAAAAACATGACCGGGTGCTGGTTACCACCGACTGGGAATATAAATATCCCCTAGCCTCGGTACGGGCACTAGAAAGGATTGAGGCCTTATCGGATCACGCTCCATTGCTAACCGATTTTGGAGAAACACCTCCAAGTTCTAACCGTCATCAGTTTAAATTTGAATTGGGATGGCTCACTAGAGAGGGATTCCTGGACATGGTGAAGAAAGTGTGGGCGCGTCAACCTCACGGCAACACGCCCGTTCAACGATGGAACAATCAAATCTGCGCCTTGCACCGATTCCTTCGTGGATGGGCTAAACACACTACTGGCATTTACAAAAAAGAAAAGTTGCGGATTTCTAGTTTAATCGATACCCTCGATAAAATTGTGGAGGTGAGGCCTCTTTTTGCTGATGAGATTGAGCAAAAAAGCTATCTTAATGAGCAGATTGCACGCTTTCTTCATGAGGAAGAGATTAAATGGTACCAACGTTGCAAGGCTAATTCGCTCGTTCAAGGTGATGATAATACGAAATTTTTTCAAATGCTAGCCAATGGCAGACATAGAAAGAAACGTATCTTTGCTCTTTACTAGGAGGAAGGCCGTATTGAGGGGGAAGCACCGCTTAGAGACTTTATTACCAAATACTACAAAGAGCTTTTTGGACCTTCCACGGAAACACATTTTTAGCTGGTCGAGTCTATCACTCATGACATCCCTCAAGTTTCGGAAGCAGAAAATGAACTCTTAACCTCTCCATTTTCTGAAGAGGGAATTCGAACCGCGGTGTTTCAAATGGAACACAACAAGGCTCCGGGACCGGATGGTTTTCCGGCAGAGTTTTATCAATGCTTTTGGGACGTGATGAAGGCGGACTTGATTCAGTTGTTTAACCAACTTCATACCGAAGACCTTGATATTTCCCGCTTAAACTTTGGGGAGATTATCCTACTGCCTAAGATTAAGGAGGCTAGTCGTATTCAACAATATGGACCGATTTGCCTTCTCATTGCAAGCTTCAAAATCTTTACGAAGGTTGCAACTAAGTGGTTGAACGGGGGGCTGACCATGTCGTCAAGCCCGCTCAAACAGCATTCATGCAAGGACGCAACATACTAGATGGTGTGGTTGTGCTGCATGAAACGGTACATGAGCTTCACCGCAAAAAGTTGAATGGAGTGATCTTTAAAATAGATTTCGAAAAAGCCTATGATAAAGTTAAATGGCCCTTTTTGTTGAAAACTTTACGCATGAAGGGGTTTTCACCAAAATGGTCTCGATAGGTTGAGAGTTTTGTTTCTGGAGGTAGTGTGGCCATCAAAGTTAACGATGAGGTTGGCAACTATTTTCAGACAAGGAAGGGGCTTCGCCAAGGGGATCCCGCATCACCCATTTTGTTTAACATTGTGGCTGACATGCTAGCTACCCTTGTTGAGCGGGCTAAGGTGGCCGGTCAAGTTAGCGGCGTCATTCCTCATTTGGAAGAAGAGGGTTTATCTATCCTACAATATGCGAATGACACAATACTTTTCTTGGATTGTCATCTAGATAAAGAAAGAAATCTCAAGCTGCTTTTATGTGCATTTGAGGAACTTTCTGGCCTCAAGATTAATTTTCATAAGAGCGACCTTTTTTGCTTTGAGGATGCTGCAGAACATGCACCTAAGTATGCTGACATTTTTGGATGCCAGCTCGGGCAGTTCCCGATTCGGTATCTAGGTATTCCCATACACTATCGGCGTTTAATTATCGCTGACTGGAAGCACGTGGAAGAGAGACTTGAGAAACGGCTAGCCGGTTGGAAAGCCAAACTCTTGTCATATTGGGGGCGGTTGATATCGATCAATCCCGTCCTAAGCAACATGGTTTTATATATGATATCATTCTTCCATCTACCAAAAGGGGTTCTTCAGCGTCTTGATTACTTTAGATCTAGGTTTTTTTGGCGGTGTAATAATGAATCAAAGAAATATCGATTGGCTAGGTGGACTGTATTATGTCGACCTAAAAGTCAAGGGGGACTTGGAATTCAGGACCTTGAGATTAAAAATATTGCTCTTCTCAGCAAATGGGTTTATAAACTACTCACTGAGGATGGAGTATGGCAGCAAATCATTCATAATAAGTACATGGAATCCAAAGCCATTTCTCAAGTCCATTGGAAACCTGCTGACTCACATTTTTGGTCTGGTGTCATGAAGGCCAAGGAATTATTTTTCCAATTTGGGACTTTCTCGGTTAGGGACGGTTCCCAGGTTCGATTCTGGGAAGACACCTGGCTATGGACCACACCACTCATGGTGAAATACCCGAGTTTTTATAGGATCGTTAGACATAAATTTGTCGCCGTCAAACAAGTTTTGGGACAAGAAAACCCTGACATTTTGTTCCATATGAACCTATTAGGACCTCGCCTGGGAGCTTGGAATGAGCTACTCATACGTCTAGAGGCTATTCAACTGTCAGATGAACCGGACATCTTTCGATAGAATTTGCATCCGAATGGCAAGTTTACAGTCAAATCCATGTATGATGCAATGGTTCATTGTGATGTTCCGGTTGATAACAGGAAATTGTGGAAGCTTAAAATCTCTCTAAGCGTGAAGATATTCATCTGGTTCCTAAACAGAGGGGTCATCTTAACTAGAGATAACCTGGCACGACGCAACTGGAAAGCCACCAAGGCATGTGTCTTTTGCCAACATGACGAGTCTATTAAGCACTTAATTTTTGAGTTTAAGTTCGCTCGAGCGGTTTGGGCCATAGTTCAAGTAGCTTCAAATTTATACCCACCACGTAGTGCTCGTAACATGTTCGGCTCTTGGTTGAGGGGTATTGATAAACAATTTCCTGCACATATTCTTGTGGAGGCGGCTGCCTTATGCTGGGCATTGTGGCTTACCAGGAATGATGTGGTTCTTAATAAAAAATGTGCTTCATCTCCTATGCAGGTTATTCATATATGTACATGATGGCTCCGTACTTGGTCTATCCTGCAGAGGCTGGATGACAGGGACCTTTTATGATGGCGTCTACGCGGCTGGAGCGTACGTCCAGGGAGGTTTTCTCCCCCCATCGATGGCGGTGTGATCTCCGGATAGGATCTTCCACATCATAGGCTGGACTTATTTATCTTTTTAAGTTGTAAAACGTTTTTATTTTTTGGGTCGGTTGGACTTCTTGGCTATGTGCATCGAGTTATGCAGAGGCCGGGCATTCTTTAGATGCGATCGTATCACCTCGATATATCAATTCAATGAAATGTCCTTTATCCAAAAAAAATCCAAACTACTCTGCATTTGATCATGTTTAGCTCCAGAATGCTCCAAATCATTTGATCAAGTTAGCTCCCAACATTGCTGTATTCAGTAGGGCTAGCTCGAATCGTGTGCACCAGGAAGAAGGCCAGCTCGAACCAACAGGATGCCCTGCAAAACGATTTCAAACGAGATGCGTGTAGTTAGCATATTAACCGCTCATGTATGTGTAGATAGAGGTATGAGTAGGTAAATTCAAAAACTTTCCTACACTAGGCACTGTAAACTTCCAGTACACAAAATTCAGTTATCTTTTTAGTAGGAAAATTTCCGTAACAAATTTCAAAAGCTTTTATTTTCAAGGTAAATCTAACTATGCTTGAAACTAAAATTTAAACTGAGTATGCAGTAAATTATTTTTGCAAGATATTTACTGAATGTAAGAAGAAGCATATGGTTTACTGAATTTAAACTGAAATGTAAGAAGAATGCAAGTACACTATGTTTTAGATTTGTGCAAGATATTAACTGAATGTAAATGTAGATGTTTACTGAATGTAAATGTTTGAAAATTTGTGGCTTATCAAACTCCAGAGAAACTAATCAGATTGTCAATCAAACTAATCAAATTTGTGGCCGATTTCACAATCCTGTTTGAAGAAGAATCTAGCTAAATATGATAGGATTACAACCTCGTCAGATTACAACCTTGTCAGATTGTCATGGCCAAATATGACAACCTTCAAGATTGTTGCCTTAATCATAATGTACCAGCAACTAAATGTACTTATCTTTATCTTTGGCTCCATCTTTTGGAAGATTGGCACCAATATGTAATTACTGTACTTATCTTTATCTTTGGCTCCTTAATCCTAATCTACCAGCAACTGAAGTTTTGGTGCCTTATGATGCAGGGGAGATGCTAATACTCTTAGAATGGTCATTGGAGCAAACTGTTTCAATCAAGAGAACAATTTTCTATTGAATGCAGGAGTGCTCTGCAATGCCATATGCCATTGCTCAGGTAAGAAAAGAGTAAAATAGAAGAGCTATAACTAAACACAATGGTAGCTAAAGTACATAAGAATTTCATTGGTTTCTTCGGGTACTGTCATGGATTTGTCACAGCAGATGTCCTAGTGTGAGGACTTAGTCACGAGGCCAACACATCTATGTGGTAGCTTGAGAGGGGTTGAGCGGGACGAGAGATGCAGGGCGGATCAACATGCACGACAAGGATTTAGATAGCTTCGGGCCCCGGGAAACATCATCCGGTAACAACCCTACATGCTGTTTTAGGCTAGGTCTCATTATCATCAAGAGGGAGTCGCCGTAAACTGGCTCTTTGTGTCTAGCCCTAGAGATTGTTTTCTTGCTTGTAACCTCTCTCTCTTTGGGGAGCCTTGCCCCTCCTTATATATGTTGAAGGGGCGGTTTACATGTGGAGTCCTATTAGGATTAGGACTAGTCTATCTCTAATACAAACTGGATACGAATCCCGGTCTTAACTCTTTGTAAGGTAAATATTCCTTATGCCTTTCCTCTTAAATCGGCCCACCATAGTATGAACCGGCCTTCATGAACCGCCCGTTGGGCCACCGGGTCTTGTCGCTCCTCTGACCCGCCTGCCGGTTTACCAATGAGTCATAATGACCAGGCGGGTTGCTTGTAAACCGCCAGGTCAGGGCGAGTCGCCAGTAACTCGCCAAGTGCCAGCGGGGTCTTCAGATAAACCGCCAAGTCTGGCAGGGTTACACTTCCGGCCGGTTTACACCGCGGGGTATATCCCCGACATTAGCCCCCAGTTTAATTTGGATTTATCCATGTTAAACTGATCCTGTAAAACAAATACAAGAACAAATTTGATAGATTATGCTCCGGGTTAAGAATTCTTGTAAACCGGCATCTGATCATCCTTAATTCCTTGCCATTTCCTTCTTCTAGAAAATCCAGGTCAATAAGCCAACTTCATACTTAATTTGCCGACATTGGTTTGTCACCGAGAAATATTGCGAAGAATAACTCTTTTGACTCAGCTCCCAAAGCACCGGTTTAAGAAATATGGGTCTGAAAATACTTATCTGATATTCAGCCGGTTTGAAGATGTAAAACTTGCCGGTTTAATATTACCAAAACGGCCGGTTTATAAATATTGATGGCACAGGGTCATAATTGTTGTCAACACCGGGTCATGTAATTGATCTTCCTGATTTGCTCAAAACTGATAAAATAAAGATGTTCCTCCTTTATATGCATAATACCTGTAGCCCCCAAGTCTTAAGATCTTCCACATCATAGGCTGGACTTATTTATCTTTTTAAGTTGTAAAACATTTTTATTTACCTGTAGCCCCCAAGTCTTAAGAGGAGAACATAGTGATAACTTAAGACTTGCTCAAATAAGTGTTTCAACCTTGAAGAAATCCGGTTTGTTCATCTCAATCATCTAAACTGAATACTCCATATATGTAGCCCCTAAGTGTCGGGTTGTCATGCTTGCAGCAACCTGGGACTTGTAATTTGCTTATAAAAACTTCAATCAGTGTAACCCCCAAGGGCCGGCTCATTATGCAATAATGAGCAGGGACTTTGTAAATATAATCATGTAGACTTGAGCAGTGATATGTAGCCCCCAAGGGCCGGCTTATTATGCAATAATGAGCAGGGACTTTGTAAATATAATCATGTAGACTTGAGCAGTGATATGTAGCCCCCAAGGGCCGGCTTTAGTAAGATAATACTTGAACCGGGACTTGATATATACTTCAATGAAAATAACATCTTATAACGTAGCTTCCATCGTAGGGCTTGAACCCACGTCCACAAGGTTAAGAGCTTTGTGCTTTACCAACTGAGCAATGGATGCTTCAATATTATGGACGAAAATTTATGTACCTTGAATTGTTGACAGGAGCAATTGGTAGCCCCCAAGGGCCGGCTCATTACGAAGTGATGAGTCGGGTCTTCAATAAGGTGAGAAAACAATGAGTTTGCATTAGCCCCAAGTATCATGGTGCATGCTTGCAGCGACATGAGACTTGTGTATTTGATGTAATCTCAACCGAAATAATGTAGCCCCCAAGTGTCGGGTTGTAAGCCTGTAGTGACTCGGGACTATTCCTTTCATTGTAGAATAAATCAGAGCCTTTGATAAAATAGTAGACATTGCGCTATAGCGACTTTGAAAATCTTAATAATAAAAAACCAGCCATGTTGGCTATTCAAGATAATATAACCCGGTATGAAAACCTTATTCATTCAATATCATAATGAAATTTCAGCCAAGTTTGGCTATTTGAATAACATAACCCAATGATTTATAAGCGCATGATTCCAATGGCGCAATCCAAATAGATACTGGCGACTTATTGTCCAAAGCCAGGCCGGTTTAATAAACACCGGATCATACTACCGGTTTAAAACACCGGTGATTTATAATCATGCTTTATTCAACTTGTTTCTGCATACAACAAGTTTAAAGTGTCCTGTGACATTGAATCAAATCGTTGGTTTACCAACTTTTTGTAGTAAGAGTGATAACCCCAATCTCGAGTACTGATAACTCCTTCCATATTGTGCCGGTTTATGATAAAACCATGCCGGGTTATGATAAACACCGGGTTATCCATATGTAATACTGGCGACTTGTAGTCAAAACCAGACCGGTCTGATAGTCTCCGGATTATAACTTGATCGTGTACTGACAACTTGTAGTTGACAGCCTAACCGGGTTGATAAACGTCGATTTGAAAGCATCACAAATCTTATCAAAAGAAAACAAAATTTAGCAAAAAGCAAATAAAACCGTTGTAGTCGAGGCTTCTCACGGGCTGCCATGCCCCAAATTCGAGGCTTTTCATGGGCTGTCAGGCCACCGAGTTAAACCAATTTTGCAAAGCCTGGGAATCGAAAGCGCCGCCAGCGGGGCTACAGCTTAGATCAGTCGGCGGGTCGACAATTGAGGCAAACCGGGCGACTCGGGGGTGTGGCCAGCTCAGTGGTGCACTGGAGGCAATTGGGTCGGCTCAACCTGCGGCTCAGAAGTAGTAGAACGGCAGCGGGACACCCTTGCTATTTTTCTCTGGCACAAACTGGTTGTAGTTGGAAGCTGAACGAAGCGAGGGCCGCGCCCAAATCTCCGGGTAGTAGACTCCCGAGTCAAGCCTGTTTCCCATCCCAGGTCGTGTACATTATTTTCTATTTCTCTTCTTTCCTTTCTATTTATCTTGGCCTATCAGAAACACGTGTGACCGCAATTATATTTTTGGAAACCAGAGACCGATCCGATCTGTCATCGGTTAATCACGTGAAAAACAACGCCTTCAGAGACGGCGACTCGAATCAGAGCGGCGATTCATGGCGGGGAATCTGGGTCGTGGCCGTGTTTGCTTTTACCACACCCTTGTCTCCATCCGGATTGTGGCCCTTCTGTCTTTTTTCCTTTGACCCTGATTTGCTAACAGTGCATGATGACCAAGCCAGGGTCAAGCCCTTGGTTCCTTATACTTCAAATTGGTTTCGCTGCAGATTGGTTCAAACAGATACACATGGGTTGCATCCATGGCGACTCAACATAATTTCCTTCACCTCAACCAATGTGATTAGATTTGATGCAAGTCCTTCCGTATGTTGACCCGGCAGATTGTAGGCTTCTTCCAAAACTGACTTTTCTTTATCCGGAAATTTACGAGCTTCTCGAAACCCTAATTAAGATCCCTCCAAGAACTCAACACCACCGTGCGTCTTGCCCCACGGTGGGCGCCAACTGTCGTGGATTTGTCACGGCAGGTGTCCTAGTGTGAGGACTTAGTCGCGAGGCCAACGCATCTATGTGGTAGCTTGAGAGGGGTTGAGCGGGACGAGAGATGCAGGGCGGATCAACACGCACGACAAGGATTTAGACAGCTTCGGGCCCCGGGAAACATCATCCGGTAACAACCCTACATGATGTTTTAGGCTAGGTCTCATTATCATCATGAGGGAGTCACCGTAAACCGGCTCTTTGTGTCTAGCCCTAGAGATTGTTTTCTTGCTTGTAACCTCTCTCTCTTTGGGGAGCCCTGCCCCTCCTTATATATGTTGAAGGGGCGGTTTACATGTGGAGTCCTATTAGGATTAGGACTAGTCTATCTCTAATACAAACCGGATACGAGTCCTGGTCGTAACTCTTTGTAAGGTAAATATTCCTTATGCCTTTCCTCTTAAACCGGCCCACCATAGTATGAACCGGCCTTCATGAACCGCCCGTTGGGCCACCGGGTCTTGTCGCTCCTCTGACCCACCTGCCGGTTTACCAATGAGTCATAATGACCAGGCGGGTTGCTTGTAAACCGCCAGGTCAGGGCGAGTCGCCAATAACTCGCCAAGTGCCAGCGGGGTCTTCAGATAAACCGCCAAGTCCGGCAGGGTTACACTTCCGGCCGGTTTACACCGTGGGGTATATCCCCGACATTAGCCCCCAGTTTAATTTGGATTTATCCATGTTAAACTGATCCTGTAAAACAAATACAAGAACAAATTTGATAGATTATGCTCCGGGTTAAGAATTCTTGTAAACCGGCATCTGATCATCCTTAATTCCTTGCCATTTCCTTCTTCTAGAAAATCCAGGTCAATAAGCCAACTTCATACTTAATTTGCCGACATTGGTTTGTCATTGAGAAATATTGTGAACAATAACTCTTTTGACTCAGCTCCCAAAGCACCGGTTTAAGAAATATGGGTCTGAAAATACTTATCTGATATTCAGCCGGTTTGAAGATGTAAAACTTGCCGGTTTAATATTACCAAAATGGCCGGTTTATAAATATTGATGGCACCGGGTCATAATTGTTGTCGACACCTGGTGTTGTAATTGATCTTCCTGATTTGCTCAAAACTGATAAAATGAAGATGTTCCTCCTTTATATGCATAATACCTATAGTCCCCAAGTCTTAAGAGGAGAACATAGTGATAACTTAAGACTTGCTCAAATAAGTGTTTCAACCTTGAAGAAATCCGGTTTGTTCATCTCAATCATCTAAACTGAATACTCCATATATGTAGCCCCTAAGTGCCGGGTTGTCATGCTTGCAGCAACCTGGGACTTGTAATTTGCTTATAAAAACTTCAATCAGTGTAACCCCCAAGGGCCGGCTCATTATGCAATAATGAGCAGGGACTTTGTAAATATAATCATGTAGACTTGAGCAGTGATATGTAGACCCCAAGGGCCGGCTTTAGTAAGATAATACTTGAATCGGTACTTGATATATACTTCAATGAAAATAACATCTTATAATGTAGCTTCCATCATAGGGCTTGAACCCACGTCCACAAGGTTAAGAGCTTTGTGCTTTACCAACTGAGCAATGCATGCTTCAATATTATGGACGAAAATTTATGTACCTTGAATTGTTGACAGGAGCAATTGGTAGCCCCCAAGGGCCGGCTCATTACGAAGTGATGAGTCGGGTCTTCAATAAGGTGAGCAAACAATGACTTTGCATTAGCCCCCAAGTATCATGGTGCATGCTTGCAGCGACACGAGACTTGTGTATTTGATGTAATCTCAACTGAAATAATGTAGCCCCCAAGTGCCGGGTTGTAAGCCTGCAGCGACTCGGGACTATTCCTTTCATTGTAGAATAAATCATATCCTTTGATAAAATAGTAGACTTTGAAAATCTTAATAATAAAAATCCAGCCATGTTGGCTATTCAAGATAATATAATCCGGTATGAAAACCTTATTCATTCAATATCATAATGAAATTTCAGCCAAGTTTGGCAATTTGAATAATATAACCCAATGATTTATAAGCGCATGATTCCAATGGCGCAATCCAAATATATACTGGTGACTTATTGTCCAAAGCCTGCAGTGACTCGGGACTATTCCTTTCATTGTAGAATAAATCATATCCTTTGATAAAATAGTAGACATTGCGCTATAGCGACTTTGAAAAGATTAATAATAAAAATCCAGCCATGTTGGCTATTCAAGATAATATAATCCGGTATGAAAACCTTATTCATTCAATATCGTAATGAAATTTCAGCCAAGTTTGGCTATTTGAATAATATAACCCAATAACTTATAAGCGCATGATTCCAATGGCGCAATCCAAATATATACTGGCGACTTATTGTCCAAAGCCAGGTCGGTTTAATAAACACCGGATGATACTACCGGTTTAAAACACCGGTGATTCAACCTGTTTCTGCATACAACAAGTTTAAAGTGTCCTGTGACATTGAATCAAATTGTTGGTTTACCAACTTTTTGTAGTAAGAGTGATAACCCCAATCTCGAGTACTGATAACTCCTTCCATATTGTGCCGGTTTATGATAAAACCATGCCGGGTTATGATAAACACCGGGTTATCCATATGTAATACTGGCGACTTGTAGTCAAAACCAGACCGGGCAGATAGTCTCCGGATTATAACTTGATCGTGTACTGACAACTTGTAGTTGACAGCCTAACCGGGTTGATAAATGTCCATTTGAAAGCATCACAAATCTTATCAAAAGAAAACAAAACTTAGCAAAAAGCAAACAAAACCATTGTAGTCGAGGCTTTTCACGGGCTGCCAGGCCCCAAATTCTAGGCTTTTCATGGGCTGCCAGGCCACTGAGTTAAACCATTTTTGCTAAGCCTTTTAAGATGGTCCTCAATCCTTAACCAATCATCATTTTAACTTGACAAGTTCATGGTATTCATTTTAGAGTAACTTGTCAAAGTTCGAAGGATCATACCAGGTTTACCTGGGCGGAGTGACTTTCTTAAATAGGCAGGTTTACCCGGGGTTTTAGGTGTATATACCAGGCTTGCAAGCCATGGCTTGATAGCCCATTACAAGTGTAGATTCTAAGTTCATTTTGATAGCAAAGAATCCCCAAGTAATGTTTTGAGCTGTGCTCAGTGGGTGCCTATGTTTGAGTTGTTGTTTTACAACACTCTCTTTGGACCCAGATTGATTTGGCTTTGAGCCGATCAAAAGGTGTAACTATGGTTCGGATACAACCAAGCCCCCAAGTGATGTTGTGGCATTACGCCGATCAAGAGGCATGACTGGTTCAGACGTGACCAAGTCCCCAAGTGATCTGGTGGCTCTCGCCTATCAAGAGGTATTATATTGGTTCGGACACGACCAAACCCCCAAGTGATATAACATGATGTTTTTAAAAAGCTAACTCAAGGGGCAAACCGGAGGCCGCTTTAGAACAACTCCGTGTAACCACACATGATGTAAAAGAACAGAGACCCCGCTTTATGAAGCAGAAGCCCCCATGTGATCAATAATATATCTGGCCAGTAAGGCGGGATACCCATGTTTGAACCGCACATCGTGGCACCAGGTCCTCTTCGGCAATTTTTAACTTTTTGCAAGAGATAAATTCTTCTTGAGCCGAGATCTTGAACCGGATATTGAGAGCTTCAAAGCTTTGTGGGAGACATCTTTCCCTTAAATCGGATTTTAAACCGGAATCTTCATTCTCAGCCGGAAAATTTTCTGACGACCTTTAAACTCGAGTTTGCGAGAAGTTAATTCCTTTTTGAACCGGACATTGTTAAACCGGATTTGAGCACCCTAGAGCTTTGTGGGAAAACAGATTTCCCTTGAACCGGACTGTAAACCGGATATTTGAGAGCTGCAGTCAGACTGACTTCCCTTGAGCCAGATTTTAAACCGGAATCCTTTCTGATGACCCGGATCTTCTTCATTGAGCCGGGATTTTGTAACTGTCATATACTTTCTAAACCGGAAATTTTCTGACGACCTTTGAACTTTCATCAATATAACAGTAGCCTCTAGGACTGGGTTATCTTTCCCTCCATCATCCTGGGGTTCTTAAACCGGCTGAAACTGGCAAGATTCGCTGAGTCATGTCATCGTAGCCCCCGAGTTTCAAAGGTGACTCAAGGAGTTGGCTTGAGACTCTCCATATTTGTCCGTGATATAAACCGGCATAACTTGTATGTCATTGGCGTTGATAGCATGATGTGAATCCATAAAAGGTTGAGGTGACTACGGCGGGTTGTAAATGATCCCATATGAGCCGTCTCAGCAACTCGGCCAATGGTTCCTTCCAACTGGCGATTTGAAGTTAATCAAAACTGTAGTGGCGGCGACTTGTGCGCCCAATAAATAGCTCATGCAGACAGGTGCGGCCCGGTATGTTGATGTAGACCAGGACGCGAGAGACGGATGACAAAGACGGCCGCAGCTTTCAGAGACAACACAGCCAGATGAGTCGGCCGCGGCGTAGTAAGTTGGCACGGACGGGAGAGTCGGCCGTGGGAGTTGTAAACCGGCGCGGACGGGAGAGTCGCCTGCGGGCCTTGTAAGCCGGCGTAGATGGAGAACCGGCCGCGTGTTGACGTAAACCGGACCACAAGCGGTTTGCGCGCGTCCGTTGAGCAGTGCGGAATGGTCAAAAGCCAGTATGTAATGACGCCAGTGCGCGCTCCATATGCATGGTGTAACACCAATGTTATGGCGAGTAATTGTCCTGCATATAAAAATATGCAAAACCAATGTAATTGTTCTTTTTACAAAAACAATATATGTCAAAAATAAACATAGATAGATGTCACCTGATTTGTTCGGACGACCACTGGTAGAAAAAGGGCCTAAAGTCCCGGTTCGTAAGGGCCTTTAGTCCCGGTTCCTGAACCGGGACTAAAGTGTCGGTACTAATACCTCCCACCTTTAGTCCCCGTTCAATCCAGAACCGGGACTAAAGCCCCTCCACGTGGGCAGTGCGTAGAGCCCAGTCAGGAGACCCTTTGGTCCCGGTTGGTGGCACCCTCCGGGACCAATAGGCATCCACGCGTCAGCTTTTCTGTGGCTAGGGTTTTTGTTTTTTTTTGAAAGGGGAGGGGGGTTGGGGGTTTTGTGGGGTTAATTTAGGTGTTTCATATATTGTGTTAGCTAGCTATAATTAATATAGAGAAGTGTCCTCTCTTATGTCCGTGCTTGGTCGACGCTACGTACTATACATACGTATAGAGAGGACTAGACACGCTGGCTAGCTAGTAAAGCAAACGAAGGAAACAGAAGATCGTCATGAACATATATGCATACAGAGAGAAGTGATATCGACCACCTCTCCTTCTCCGAGAGATTGGTCGAACAACAAGTTCTCGTATATCTATCTGACAGTACCGGCTACATATATACAATAATTATCTCTTACAAATATAATCATACGGACTCAGGGTTCACATAGAATTCTCCGTCTTCAGGGATCACGTGGTCAAGAAAGAATGCCGCCAATTCCTCTTGAATTGATCGCATGCGAGCTGGTGCTAGGAGTTCATCCCGCTTCCGAAACATCTAATTTGAAGAAGGGGGTCAATACATATATATATATATATATGAATGAATGAAACTCAACACAAATGATGGTAATAAAATAAAATTGTGAATATTGTTATTTACGTACTTCATATTGTTCATTAGAGTATCCGCCCCGCTCACACGTCGTGTGGCGGATGGACTCGCAGATGTAGTATCCACAGAAATCATTCCCTTGTTCCTGCCACAACCACTTTACAAGAAATAGAGGTCAATCAAACTGATAAGCAAGAATGCTAAATGGTATTGATGAAACTAGCGCTAGAATCACTAGGAGATGCGCGGAACATGCTACTATAGTACTTACTTTCGGGTGTCTAAATTCCAGCTCCTTCGGCAGTCCCGGAACTTTTTTGGTGAATTTTCTCCAAACCCTGCCGGACAAAGAAAACAATTACTTGATATTAGGAAATGAACAAAGTTGCTGATATGGTGGATAATGATCGATTTAACTTACTTCTTGAGGATTTCAGTCATGTCTGCATAGTCCTGGGGATCTTTTCGTTTTGAGTCTAAGACGGTTACTAGTCCCTGCTCAAGCTTAATCTCTAGGAGAATATAGTGGAAACTGCACACGCATGCATAACTCATGAATTACATTACTATAACCTTGAGTAATATATAAGGGAAACCGAATACGCACAAGACAGTAACACTCACTTGAAGTTGTAAGGAAAGAGTATTATATCTTTGTTTTGATTTATTACGAACGATTGTAGCAAGTTGGCCTCGGTAGCTGCGGCATGAAGTTTAACCTGAGTTGCATCTATGAGATATGTGTTAATGAACCCAATATCACCGACTTGTCTTTTCTTCAATTCGACGATCTTCAATCTGCATAATATAGTGAGGATGATTATAAATACATGCAATGAAAGAGCTAAGCTATATAGAGAAACTTAATGACAGAAGTAGTACTACTTACAGACAGTAGCAGGCGACCGTTGTTTTATCGAGGGCCAATTGATTGAAAAACTGATAGAACTCCTCAAATGGAACAGGCAACAGATCAATTCCAACGAGGTCATGCTCCTTTTTAACTTTCACATACAAAGTAATACTCCCCCCAGAGTCTCTGCAGATTTTCAAGTACCAATCATGCAATCTTCGCATCATCGTTGATAGAGATCTTTCATCTTTGACGAGAGGCTTCCCGTACTCGTATCTTTGCATCTGCATCTCCATGGGTTCATAATGTACTTCGTCGGGCAGGTAATCTGCAAGATTGCTATAACCGGGCACCATCCTCGGATCATTAGCGACGTTGTGGCTAGGCACCTTGAGCGGGGGGCATGATTGCTTCGCTTGTTTGCCGAGCTGGGCAATTTGTTTCCCAGCTCGTCGTTTTTTCAGCCTTTCATCACTGACAGTACTTCCCGACCGCTCCGCTTCGGCAAATTCCTTTCCAATAATGTGCTCATAGTTTCCTTTCGGCGGATCAGACTTTGGTGGTTTTGTCAGGGCAGCCAGAGTGCGCTTCACTTTCACCCCATCTACCTTCTCCTCCGGAGGTGGATGTTTCTTTGCTTTCACCCCTTCAAAGAATTCCTCACTTCTTCTCGTGCGATCTCGGCATTCTCCTCCTGGGTCCTCTCGTATGGTAACTTCTCTGGAGTCTTTAGAGAAGGACCGAATCTGTATGTCCTCCCGCCTCTGGTTGTACTGCTAGACGCCGACCGAGCAGACGAAGCGGTTGTCTTCTTTACTTGCCTAAGAGGCGGAGGTGAAGGACTACGACCCGCCGGAGCAGCTGGAGTGGCGGCAGGTCTCTTCTGCCCTTGCTGACTAGGCGGAGAAGGAGGAGGTTGGCTGCTCGGGCGCGTCGGCGCAGGCGGAGACGGAGGCGGAGTGCCGCCACGCGCCGGAGAAGGAGCCGGCCGAGGGCCCTGATCGTCACTCGCCGGAGGAGGAGGCGGTGGAGGAGGCGGAGTGCCCTGACTCGCCGGAGGAGGAGGAGGAGGCGGAGGCGTCCAGTTCGGAAGGTTGATGAGGTCCTTCCGCCACAGGCATGGAGTCTTCAGAGCAGACCCCAGCCGAGTCTCCCCTTCACCGGTAGGGTGGTCAAGCTGGTGGTCCTCAAATCCCTCCGTTATCTCATCCACCATCACCCTAGCATATCCTTATGGAATCGGCATGCAGTGAAAAGTTGCGCCGGGTTCAGTAGGATAAACAGAGCCAACAGCCGCCTTGACCTTCAAATTCATCCATTGCGTCATAAGGTGGCAATTTTGAGACTCCGTTATAGCATCCACAGGATAGCCGGCAGGAGCCGTTAAGGCATGCTGCAGCTGAAGCAGCTCGGTGGAAGCCACGCTGCTTCTGCACTGAGATGGCGGGGTAGCTTTGGGGGAGGCTTCGGCAGTACGTTTGCTGCGATTTGCTTCTCGTTCCTCTATCGCTTGTACCCTTGCGTGCAGCGCCTGCAGTTCGGTCTGCTGCACTTTTTTCCTCCTCTCATGGGATTTGTAACCGCTTGCGTCCGGAAACCCAACCTTCCACGGTACGAAACCCAACCTTCCACGGTACGGAGCCTGGCGAGCCTCGTGTCCGTCCAGGGTGCTCAGGATTCCCGAGGGCCATTGTGAGCTCGTCGTGCTCTCTGTCTGGAAAGAACGTCCTTTCCTGCGCTGCGTCGATATACTGCTTAAGCTTACTGACTGGTATGTCCATTTGTTCGTTCGTCCAAATGCATTTCCCTGTTTCAGGGTCCAAGGTTCCGCCAGCCCCGAAGAACCAAGTCCGGCAACGGTCTTGCCAGTTATTTGTCTCTGGTTCGATCCCTTTATGAACCAGATCATTCTCAACCTTGGACCACTTAGGCCGGGCTACGAGGTAGCCACCTGACCCCGTGCGATGGTGAAGCTTCTTCTTCGCGGCATTTTGCTTGTTTGTCGCCGACATCTTCTTACTCTTTTCCGATGTCTTGTAGGCCACAAATGCGGGCCAGTGATCTCTGATCTTCTCATATCTGCCCTTGAATTCTGGTGTCTCTTTTTTATCGACAAACCTATTCAGCTCTTTCTTCCACCTCCTGAATAGATCTGCCATCCTCTTCAGAGCAAAAGACTTGATTAATTTCTCTTTAATTGGGTTCTCTGGATTATCCTCTGGCGGTAAGGTGAAATTTGACTTCAGCTTAGTCCAAAGATCATTTTTCTGCATATCATTGACATAAGACACCTCAGGGTCTTCTGTAGCCGGCTTAAACCATTGCTGGATGCTTATCGGGATCTTGTCCCTAACCAGAACCCCGCACTGAGCAACAAATGCGCTCTTTGTCCGGCGGCGTTCCATAGGTTGGCCGTCGGGCGCGATTGCTGTGATCTCAAGCTTTTCATCCGAGCTCAACTTTTTCTTCGGGCCTCGTCTCTTTACCGATGTTGTGCTCGATCCGGAGGGCTAGAAAAAAGAACAAAGACTTAATTAATATGTGTACATACCAAAACAATGAATGGATCAATCAGCTAGTCAGCATAGGCTTAACTAATATATATACCTGGCCGGACTCGGTTCGGTCACCGGAGCCGTCATCACGGTCTCCTTCTTGCACCGGCATTGGGTCACCAGAGCCGTCCTCATGTTCTTCTTCTTGCACCGGCATTAGGTCACCGTAGCCAGCTTGTTCACCCTCTCCTTCCAGACCATCGGTGTCGTTGAGATAGTACGAGACGGCATCACTTCCTTGTGCGATTATCTCCCTCAACAACGCTTCTTTTGTTGCTTCGTCTAGGGCGGTGTCCATAGTTTCTACAAATATTTACAACATGGCAATTATTATTCAAACATGACAGATGGATATATTAGTGCCAAACGTAGAACTAGCTACCTAATCATAGTAAGCTATCGGGAGGGGGTATATATCGACAACGACGACAGTACATCTATATATGTCCCTCGACGACCCTCGTTCCCGATAAAAAAAGAGGAAGAAGAAGAAAAAAAAGAGGAGAAGAAAGAATAGAGGAGAAGAACCCTCGAACCCTCGAACCCTAGACGACCCTCTTCTTCCTCTCATGTTCGAGAGGATCGCCGAGGGGTCGGGAGGTTGCCTAGTGTCAAAGGAAACCCTAAATAGCTAGCAAGTATCGTGGGTGTGAGATACATGTGGCCTTCGGTGTCGGACACTACATCCACGTCCCACAAGTGACGTGGGCGTCAAAGCCCGCGCCACTTGTGGGATGTGGATGTAATGTCCGACACCGACGGTACATGTATCTCACACCAACGATACTTTCTATTTAGGGTTTCTCCTCTACCACTCGGCGGCCCTCTCGACAACCCTCGTTGCCGATAAAAAAAGAGGAAGAAGAAAAAAAAAGAGGAGAAGAAAGAATAGAGGAGAAGAACCCTCGAACCCTAGACGACCCTCTTCTTCCTCTCATGTTCGAGAGGATCGCCGAGGGGTCGGGAGGTTGCCTAGTGTCAAAGGAAACCCTAAATAGCTAGCAAGTATCGTGGGTGTGAGTTACATGTGGCCTTCGGTGTCGGACACTACATCCACGTCCCACAAGTGACGTGGGCATCGAAGCCCGCGCCACTTGTGGGATGTGGATGTAATGTCCGACACCGACGGCCACATGTATCTCACACCGACAATACTTGCTAGCTATTTAGGGTTTCTCCTCTACCACTCGGCGGCCCTCTCGACGACCCTCGTTCCCGATAAAATAAAGAGGAAGAAGAAGAAGAAAAAAGAAGAGAAGAAAGAATAGAGGAGAAGACTTCCTCTTCTTCCCCTTCTTCCTCGCCTCTCTCATGAATGTCCGGCGTTCTCGACCCCCCCCCCACGTGTCGAAGAAAAAAAAGAAGAAAAAAAAGAAGAAGAAAAAGAAGAAAAAAAAAGAGGAGAAGAAGAAAGGAATAGAGGAGAAAAGAGAAGAATGGAATATATTCTATTTTTCTCTTCTTCTCCTCTATTCCTTTCTTCTTCTCCTCTTCTTTTTCTTCTTTTTTCTTCTTCTTATTTATTTCTCCTCTTCTTTTCGGTAGAGGAAACCCTAAATAGCTAGCAAGTATCGTGGGTGTGAGATACATGTGGCCTTCGGTGTCGGACACTACATCCACGTCCCACAAGTGACGTGGGCATCGAAGCCCGCGCCACTTGTGGGATGTGGATGTAGTGTCCGACACCGACGGTACATGTATCTCACACCGACGATACTTTCTATTTAGGGTTTCTCGACCCTCGACCCCTAGGCGACCGTCGATCCCTCTCTTTTTTTTCTTCCTCTTCTTTTCTATCCTCTTCTTCCTCTACCGCTCGGCGACCCTCGACGACCCTCGTTCCCGATAAAAAAAAGAGGAAGAAGAAGAAAAAAAAGAGGAGAAGAAAGAATAGAGGAGATCTTCTCCTCTATTCTTTCTTCTCCTCTTTTTTCTTTTCTTATTCCTCTTCTTTTTTTATCCTCTTCCTCCTCTCATGTTCGACGACCCTCGACCCCTCGGCGACCCTAGACCCCCTCTCGACCCCCTCTTCTTCTCCCTCTTCTTCCCCTTCTTCCCCGCCTAAAATGACCTAAAATGAAAATAACCTAAAATTCACTAAAGTTATCGATGACCCTCTTCTCCCCTCTTCTTCTCCTTTCTTACACATATACATTATAGCCACATACACATATATGAACAGAAAAAATAGACATATACATTGTTCACATACACATATACATTTTATGAACAGAAAAAATCCTAATTTTTCTAAAAAACAGAAAAATAGAAAAAATCCTAATTGTTCACATACACATACACACATATATGAACAGAAAAAATAGACATATATGAACAGAAAAAATAGACATATACATTGTTCACATACACATACACATTTTAAGAACAGAAAAAATCCTAATTTTTCTAAAAAACAGAAAAAAATAGAAAAAATCCTAATTGTTCACATACACATATACACATATATGAACAGAAAAAATAGACATATACATTGTTCACATACACATACACATTTTATGAACAAAAAAAATCCTAATTTTTCTAAAAAACAGAAAAAATTAGAAAAAATCCTAATTGTTCACATACACATATACACATATATGAACAGAAAAAATAGACATATATGAACAGAAAAAATAGACATATACATTGTTCACATACACATATACATTTTATGAATAGAAAAAATCCTAATTTTTCTAAAAAACAGAAAAAAATAGAAAAAATCCTAATTGTTCACATACACATATACACATATATGAACAGAAAAAATAGACATATGCATTAGAAATATATATCAATATTTTGCAAATTAAGGAAGGAAGGAGAGGATGGGGCGGTAGCTAGCTACCTCTCCCGGAGGGATCGGGGAGGAGACGCGGGCGGCCGGGGTCGGGGTCGGCGAGGGCGACGGCGTCGGCGGCGCGCGCTCGGCGGCGGCGGACGGCGGAGCTCTGGGGCGCGCGGGGCAGGAGCTCGGGGGCTCGGGGAC
>NC_041384.1:7656251-7656886 GCF_002162155.2 Triticum dicoccoides | reverse complement strand
CATATACATTGTTCACATACACATATACATTTTATGAACAGAAAAAATCCTAATTTTTCTAAAAAACAGAAAAAAATAGAAAAAATCCTAATTGTTCACATACACATATACACATATATGAAAAGAAAAAATAGACATATATGAACAGAAAAAATAGACATATACATTGTTCACATACACATATACATTTTATGAACAGAAAAAATCCTAATTTTTCTAAAAAACAGAAGAAAAAAATAGAAAAAATCCTAATTGTTCACATACACATATACACATATATGAACAGAAAAAATAGACATATACATTAGAAAAAATATACATATACATTGTTCACATACACATATACATTTTATGAACAGAAAAAATCCTAATTTTTCTAAAAAACCAGAAAAAATCCTAATTTTTCTAAAAAACAGAAAAAAAATATACATATACATTAGACATACACATATACATTAGAAAAAATAGAAAAAAAATCTATGAACACATTAAGGAAGGAAGGAGAGGATGGGGCGGTAGCTAGCTACCTCTCCCGGAGGGATCGGGGAGGAGACGCGGGCGGCCGGGGTCGGGGTCGGCGAGGGTGAGGGCGACGGCAGGGCGCGCTCGGCGGCGGCGGACGGCGGAGCTCGGGG
>NC_041384.1:7648074-7655603 GCF_002162155.2 Triticum dicoccoides | reverse complement strand
GCCCCGCGCCCAAAAGTTTAGTCCCACATCGCTAGCTGAAGGGCACCGGCAGTGGTTTATAAGCGCTGCTCTGCCTCCCCATTCGAGCTCCTCTCTAATGCAGGCTTTCGTGCCTAAACCTGCTACTGCCTGCTGGCCTATTGGGCCTCTGCGGGCCTGAATCCTGGCCCATGTAGGGTTTCTAGTCGTATTCAGGCCGTGGAGGCCCAGTAGGTGGCATTTTTTTGGTTTGTTCTTTTTTATTTCTACATTTTTTTGGTTTTTATTTTTTTTATTTCTACTTACCACTAAATACTTACAGTTTTTTAGTGATTTCTTTTTGCTTTTAGGTCACAAAAATTATAAACTTTCTGTTAGTGCCATTAGTTTTAAATTTTAAATAGTTTAAATTTGAATTTTTAAAAATTTGTGTGAATCACTAGTTTATGAATAACTTTACTATAAAATTAGAATTTTTTTCTATTTATTTTTTATTTCTACTTACAACTAAATACTTACAGGTTTCTAGTGATTTCTTTTTGCTTTTAGGTCACAAAAATTATAAACTTTCTGTTAGTGCCATTAGTTTTAAATTTTAAATAGTTTAAATTTGAATTTTTAAAAATTTGTGTGAATCACTAGTTTATGAATAACTTTACTATAAAATTAGAATTTTTTTCTTCTTTGCTATTTATTTTTTATTTATACTTACAATTAAATACTTATAGTTTGATTTTAGGTCACACAAATTATATTCAAAATGAACTCTGAAAAGGTTGAAAGTTGGCATGGTATCGTCATTTCACCCACATAGCATGTTCCAAAAAGTAGAGAGGGTTACGACAAAAACTTGATGCACTTCGTGTACAAAATGGACAATCACTTTCGAAGTATCAAAGTTTCAAACCATAAGACATGAAAGCATTTCAAATGAACTCTGAAAAAGTTGAAAGTTGGGATCCATGGTATCATAATTTCACCCACATAGCATTTTCTTATTGCGGGAGAAAGTCTTCACTTTTTCTTCGCTTGTGTCATTTGCTTATTGCGCCGTAACCATGGATAATCTTCATTGTTTATCAGGATGCTTGGGTCAGCCTTGACATTGAAGGGAGGAATTTCATGAAACTTTTCATAATCTTCAGACATGTCTGTCTTGCCGTCCACTCCCAGGATGTCCCTTTTTCCTGAAAGAACTATGTGGCGCTTTGGCTCATCGTATGATGTATTCGCTTCCTTATCTTTTCTTTTTCTCGGTTTGGTAGACATGTCCTTCACATAGATAACCTGTGCCACATCATTGGCTAGGACGAACGGTTTGTCAGTGTACCCAAGATTTTTCAGATCCACTGTTGTCATTCCGTACTGTGGGTCTACATGTACCCCGCCGCCAAACAGAATGACCCATTTGCACTTAAACAAAGGGACCTTAAAATCAGGTCCGTAGTCAAGTTCCCATATGTCCACTATGTAACCATAATATGTGTCCTTTCCGCTCTCGGTTGCTGCATCAAAGCGGACACCGCTGTTTTGGTTGGTGCTCTTTTGATCTTGGGCGATCGTGTAAAATGTATTCCCATTTATCTCGTGTCCTTTTTAAGTCAATACAATCAAAGATGGTCCCCTGGACAACAAGTACAACTCATCACAAACAGTGTTGTCACCTCTGAGACGTGTTTCCAACCAACTGCTGAAAGTCCTGATGTGTTCACATGTAATCCAGTCGTCGCATTGCTCCGGGTGTTTGGAGCGCAGACTGTTCTTGTGTTCATCGACATACGGGGTCACCAAGGTAGAGTTCTGTAGAACTGTGTAGTGTGCTTGAGACCAAGAATATCCGTCCCTGCATATTATTGAGTCTCTTCCAAGAGTGCCTTTTCCAGTCAGTCTCCCCTCATACCGCGATTTAGGGAGACCTATCTTGTTAAGGCCAGGAATGAAGTCAACACAAAACCCGATAACATCCTCTGTTTGATGGCCCATGGAGATGCTTCCTTCTAGCCTAGCGCGGTTACGGACATATTTCTTTAGGACTCCCATGAACCTCTCAAAGGGGAACATATTGTGTAGAAATACGGGCCCCAGGATGACAATCTCGTCGACTAGATGAACTAGGACGTGCGTCATGATATTGAAGAAGGATGGTGGGAACACCAGCTCGAAGCTGACAAGACATTGCGCCACATCACTCCTTAGCCTTGGTACGATTTCTGGATCGATCACCTTCTGAGAGATTGCATTGAGGAATGCACATAGCTTCACAATGGCTAATCGGACGTTTTTCGGTAAAAGCCCCCTCAATGCAACCGGAAGCAGTTGCGTCATAATCACGTGGCAGTCATGAGACTTTAGGTTCTGAAACTTTTTCTCTGGCATATTTATTATTCCCTTTATATTCGACGAGAAGCCAGTCATGACCTTCATACTGAGCAGGCATTCAAAGAAGATTTCTTTCTCTTCTTTCGTGAGAGCGTAGCTGGCAGGACTTTTATACTGCTTCGGAGGCATGTCGTCTTTTTCATGCAAAGGTTGCAGGTCCTCCCGTGCCTCAGGCATATCTTTTGTCTTCCCATACACGCCCAAGAAGCCTAGCAGGTTCACGCAAAGGTTCTTCGTCACGTGCATCACGTCGATTGAGGAGCGGACCTCTAGGTCTTTCCAGTAGGGTAGGTCCCAAAATATAGATTTCTTCTTCCACATGGGTGCGTGTCCCTCAGCGTCATTCGGAACAGCTAGTCCACCGGGACCCTTTCCAAAGATGACGTAGGGTAAATCATTGACCATAGCAAGCACGTGATCACTGGTGCGCATGGCGGGCTTCTTCCGGTGATCTGCCTCGCCTTTGAAATGCTTGCCTTTCTTTTGACATTGATGGTTGGTCGGAAGAAATCGACGATGGCCCAGGTACACATTCTTCCTGCATTTGTCCAGGTATATACTTTCAGTGTCATCTAACCAGTGCATGCATGCGTGGTATCCTTTGTTTGTCTGTCCTGAAAGGTTACTGAGAGCGGGCCAATCGTTGATGGTCACGAACAGCAACGCCTTAAGGTTAAATTCCTCCTGTCACTGGTAGAAAAAGAGGCTTCCGTCCAGCCCCATTAGTCGCGAAACTGTAGGAACCGCGACTAATGAAGTCTTTAGTCGCGGTTCGGCAGACGAACCGCGACCAAAGGCCTGGGCCCAGGGCGCTCGGTGGCCAGCTGGTGCACGTGAGGGGCTTTAGTCGCAGTTGGCCAGGCCAACCGCGACTAAAGGTGCCCAAAGGCCTTTAGTCGCGGTTGGCCAGGCCAACCGCGACTAAAGCTCCTCCCCTATATATACCAGTTCAGTGCACTCACTTAGCCATTTGGTGCCACTTCTCTTCACAAGCTTCACAAGGGGGTGTAGGTTTGCTTTTGGTTCCTCTTATGCACACAAGGTGTTTGATGAAATTCCCCAACAGCGTGAAACAAACATGATATGAAGTGTTGGAGCCACACTTGAGGTTCCTCCTCGATCGCGGTTAGCAACTTGAACCTTTCATGCATGTGTGTCATTGATAAAATATGCATGTGTGTTGTTCATTGTTTAATTTCTATTGTTTATAGCTAGTTAGTTTAACAAATGCATGATGGTTAATTATATATTTTATATTATAATAATGCAGATGAATCGGCAATGGATGTACGGTAACCGACTCTCCCGCGAGTTCACTACGGGTTTGAAAGATTTCCTCGTAGTGGCTAATGCGAACAAGCAGAAGGGTTTTGTTATCTGTCCATGTGTTGACTGTAAGAATCAGAAGGGTTACTCTTCCTCAAGAGAAGTTCACCTGCACCTGCTTCGGCACGGTTTCATGCCAAGCTATAATTGTTGGACCAAGCATGGAGAAAGAGGGGTTATAATGGAAGAAGATGAAGAAGGGGATGATTTCATCGATGAAAGCTATCTTGCTCATTTCAGTGATACTTTCATGGAGGATGCTGAAGGTGAAGGGGAAGGTGAAGGGGAAGGTGAAGGGGAAGGTGAAGGTGAAGAAGAGGCACGTGATGAGACCGTTGATGATCTTGGTCGGACCATTGCTGATGCACGGAGACGCTGCGAAACTGAAAAGGAGAGGGAGAATTTGGATCGCATGTTAGAGGATCACAGAAAGTCGTTGTACCCCGGATGCGATGATGGTCTGAAAAAGCTGGGCTGCACACTGGATTTGCTGAAATGGAAGGCACAGGCAGGTGTAGCTGACTCGGCATTTGAAAACTTGCTGAAAATGTTGAAGAATATGTTTCCAAAGAATAACGAGTTGCCCGCCAGTACGTACGAAGCAAAGGAGGTTGTCTGCCCTCTAGGTTTAGAGGTTCTGAAGATACATGCATGCATCAACGACTGCATCCTCTACCGCGGTGAATACGAGAATTTGAATGAATGCCCGGTATGCACTGCATTGCGTTATAAGATCAGAGGCGATGACCCTGGTGACGATGTTGAGGGCGAGAAACCCAGGAAGAGGGTTCCCGCCAAGGTGATGTGGTATGCTCCTATAATACCACGGTTGAAACGTCTGTTCAGGAACAAAGAGCATGCCAAGTTGTTGCGATGGCACAAAGAGGATCGTAAGTCGGACGGGGAGTTGAGACACACCGCAGATGGAACGCAATGGAGAAAGATCGATAGAGAGTTCAAAGATTTTGCAGTTGACGCAAGGAACATAAGATTTGGTCTAAGTACAGATGGCATGAATCCTTTTGGCGAGCAGAGCTCCAGCCATAGCACCTGGCCCGTGACTCTATGCATCTACAACCTTCCTCCTTGGTTGTGCATGAAGCGGAAGTTCATTATGATGCCAGTGCTCATACAAGGTCCGAAGCAACCCGGCAACGACATCGATGTGTACCTAAGGCCATTAGTTGATGAACTTTTACAGCTGTGGGGCAGACCTGGTGTCCGTGTGTGGGATGAGCACAAAAAAGAGGAATTTAACCTACGAGCGTTGCTTTTCGTAACCATCAACGATTGGCCTGCTCTTAGTAACCTTTCGGGACTGTCAAATAAGGGATACAATGCATGCATGCACTGCTTACATGAGACTGAAAGTGTACATTTGCCAAATTGTAAGAAGAACGTGTACCTTGGGCATCGTCGATTTCTTCCGAAAATTCATCCAGTAAGAAAGAAATGCAAGCATTACAACGGCAAGGCAAATCACCGGCCGAAGCCTGCGGAACGCACTGGTGCTGAGGTATTTGATATGGTCAAGGATTTGAAAGTCATCTTTGGAAAGGGTCCTGGCGGACAATCAGTTCCGAAGGGAGCTGACGGGCACGCAGCCATGTGGAAGAAGAAATCTATATTCTGGGAGCTAGAATATTGGAAAGTCCTAGAAGTCCGCTCTGCAATCGACGTGATGCACGTGACAAAGAATATTTGCGTGAACCTCCTAAGCTTCTTGGGCGTGTATGGGAAGACAAATGATACAAAGGAAGCACGGCAGGACCAGCAACGTTTGAAAGACCCTGATGACCAGCATCCGGAATGGTTTCAAGGTCGTGCCAGCTACGCTCTGACCAAAGAAGAGAAGGTCATCTTTTTTGAATGCCTGAGAAGTATGAAGGTCCCGTCTGGATTCTCGTCCAATATAAAGGGAATAATAAACATGGCGGAGAAAAAGTTCCAAAACCTGAAGTCTCACGACTGCCACGTGATTATGACGCAATTGCTTCCGATTGCTTTGAGGGGGCTCCTGCCGGAAAATGTTCGAGTAGCCATTGTGAAGCTATGTGCATTCCTCAATGCAATCTCTCAGAAGGTAATCAATCCAGAAGATCTACCACGGTTACAAAACGATGTGATCCAATGTCTTGTCAGTTTCGAGTTGGTGTTCCCGCCATCCTTCTTCAATATTATGACGCACCTCTTGGTTCACCTAGTCGAAGAGATTTTCATTCTCGGTCCTGTATTTCTACACAATATGTTCCCCTTCGAGAGGTTCATGGGAGTATTAAAGAAATATGTTCGTAACCGTGCTAGGCCAGAAGGAAGCATCGCCAAGGGCTATGGAAATGAGGAGGTAATTGAGTTTTGTGTTGACTTTGTTCCTAACCTTAAGCCGATTGGTCTTCCTCGATCGCGGCACGAGGGGAGACTAAGTGGAAAAGGCACGATCGGAAGGAAATCAATGATATGTATGGACGGCCATTCTCTGACTGAAGCACACCACACTGTACTGACCAATTCCAGCTTGGTGGCTCCGTACTTTGAGAAACACAAGAATATTTTACGCTCGGACAACCCGGGGAAGCCTGAATCCTGGATTAGGAAGGCCCACATGGAGACTTTCGGCAGTTGGTTGAGAAAACATTGAATGAATGACAATGATGTTGTAGATCAGCTGTACATGTTGGCCAAGACACCATCTTCGACTATAACGACTTTCCAAGGGTACGAGATAAATGGGAATACATTTTACACGATCGCCCAAGATAAAAAGAGCACCAACCAAAACAGTGGTGTCCGCTTTGATGCAGCAACCGAGAATGGGCAAAAGGTCACATATTATGGTTACATAGAGGAGATATGGGAACTTGACTATGGACCCTCCTTTAAGGTCCCTTTGTTCTGGTGCAAATGGTTCAAGCTAACAGGAGGTGGGGTAAAGGTGGACCAGCAATACGGAATGACAATGGTGGATTTCAACAATCTTGGTTACCTTGACGAACCATTCGTCCTAGCGAAAGATGTTGCTCAGGTTTTCTATGTGAAGGACATGAGTAGCAAACCGAGGAAACGGAAAGATAAGAAAACGATCAGTACATCATGCGATGATCCAAAGCGCCACATTGTTCTTTCAGGGAAAAGAAACATCGTGGGAGTGGAGGACAAGACAGACATGTCAGAAGATTATAATATGTTTGCTGAAATTCCGCCCTTCAAAGTGAACACCGACCCAAGCATTAAGTTAAATGATGAGGATGCTCCATGGATACGGCACAATCGTAAGCAAGCAGGGACACAAGGGAAGAAATGATGTGTAATAATTTATTATACCAAACTTTGTTGAATGGATCATGTGAATTATATTACCCGTGATGTGTTTGGTGTCCATTTTCGAATGATTCGAGATACCACTGATGATACATGAAATTTGGAGTGATTTAGGCGGGGGATATCGCCGGCAGTGATGTAGTCCATGACGCTCTGCAGAGTCCGGCCGTACCACCATAGCCGACGGCCGGCCTCTGGTATATTATTTTGAATTGAATTAGTTTTATTTTTCTTAATTTTTTGATATATTATTTGTATTTTTAGAATTTTGAATTGAATTAGTTTTATTTTTTTTGAATTTTTTGATATAATATTTGTGTTTTTCACATATTGAATTGAATTAGTTCTATTTTTCTGAATTTTTTGATATATTATTTGTATTTTTAACATATTCAATTGAATTAGTTTTATTTTTCTTAATTTTTTGATATATTATTTGTATTTTTAAGATTTTGAATTGAATTAGTTTTATTTTTCTGAATTTTTTGATATATTATTTGTATTTTTAACATTTCGAATTGAATTAG
>NC_041384.1:7634060-7647244 GCF_002162155.2 Triticum dicoccoides | reverse complement strand
GCTGCCGCGCGCGCACGCGCGCGCCTCTGTACATAGAGCGAGATCGTGGAGAGAGAGAGAGAATTTTTTTTGTTCTTTTTCATTTTAACTAGTTAATTAGTTTAACAAAAACGGTAAAATAACTTAAAACTTGATAATTAACAAAAAAAACCGTAAAATTTGATAATTAACAAAATAAACGTATATACGGAGAGGGGGCGGCGAGGGGGGCGGCGATGCGCGCGGTGTTTTTTTTTAGGGATCGAGAGGGGGCGGCGAGGGTTATACATGTGTGTTGTCCTCGCCTCCCTCTCCGTGACGCCGTCGTCTGCCGCCCCGTCTCGCGCTCTACCGCGACACCCTCTCCCACCCCTTCCTCGCCCCCTCCTTTTGCCACCGCCCTTTCGCCACCGCCACCGCCACCGCCCCCCTTCTTCACTTAATTAATTTGTTTTTACTACATGTTTTTAGGACTGACATAATGGCGGACGATAGAGCTGACCCGATTATGGACAACTATGATCCGGACGGTGAAGCACATATGTTCGGCATCATAAACGGCGATATTCTATATGTGCCGACCGGACAAGAAGAAGATGATATCTCTTCTTATCTGAACCTTGACGGTGAAGATGAAGGGCGCCGTCAGCAAGATGATGCTGAACAAACGTCGATAAACAACGATCTTCAAATGGAAGTAGCAACCACCTCCGGTGCCGAGGTATATATATACATTGAGCCTCTGGTGATACAAACTAACTGATTTGAATAAATATGTGTGTACTAACGCGCGCGACTCTCTTTCTTATTTTATCCCTCGGCCGGATCGTCGAAACAATCGAGTACGTCGTCAAAGCGTGGCGCAACCAAGACGATGAAACAAGGAGAAACATGCACCATCGAGGTTGTCGACAGTGCAACCGGCAGGCCGCTGGAGCCCCGCAAGAACGCCACCAAGTTTGTCAACCAATGCGGAGCCATTGTTAGAGACAACGTCTCGATCACCGTCCAGGAGTGGAATAAGCCAAAGAAGGCACGAATTGCTGGTTTCACTTTTGTCGATAAGAGAACAAAAAAAGATTGCTTCAAGAAGCTTATGGAACATTTCGTTCTACCTCCGGAATACAACAAATTCGATGAGGAGGGTAACAAGATTGAGGAAAACAAGGAGAGGAGGAGGCTAGTCAAACAGTTCGCTCTTCATAAGATGGCCGACGCATTCCGGAAATTCAAGCAAAATCTAGCCCATGACTTTGTCAAGCAGAACAAGACTCCGGATTTCAAAGGACAATATGAGAAACTGAAACATGATTGGCCAGAATTTGTGAAGCAAAAGAAATCGGAGCAGTTCATTCAAATATCGAAAAAAATAAGGAAAATGCGGCTAAGAAGGAGTACAATCATATTATGGGGCCAGGAGGGTATCGCCTTTGGGAGCCTAGGTGGGAGAAGATGGAGAACAAGCTGAGGGCGCGAGGAATCCGTCCAGGTACGGTGGGATGGGACCCAAGGGCCAAAAGCTAGTGGTACGGGCATGGGGGAACGCTGAACCCGGAGACAGGGGAGTGTGTTTACCGGGGCAAAATAATTAAACCCACCCAAGCCCTTATTGACGCAATGAGGGATGCTCAAGAGGGGAAGATCAAGTTCAACAGAGAGAACGACGCGCTGACAAAAGCCCTCGGGAATCCTGAACACGGAGGACGTGTACGAGGCATGGGGCACATTCCATGGAAAATAGGGTTCCCCCAGAACGATGACCCGTACGGTTACAGAAGCCGGAAGAGAAAGATGGATCGGGAAGCAGATGTTGTGGCGCGGTTGGCATCGGAAATGGATGTGATGAAGAAAACCGTGAGTGTACTAGTAGCCGAAAGAGATGCAGCTCGGGCGCAGCATGAAGATCATCCAGCGGATCTCAGAAGCCAGCAGCGGAGAAGCAGTGTGGCTTCCACGGAGGCCCCACCGGCTGGTGCAGATGCACCGACGATCGAAATTACTGCACCGGAGCCTCTGGTGGTCAAAATTGCTGCACCGGAGCCTCTGGTGGTCGAAATTACTGCACCGGAGCCTCCTCGCTACCCCGTGGACGATATAAAGGAGATGAAAGAATGTCATCTGTATTATCCTATCGGGAACATGTCCATGAAGGTAGCCATCGGCAGTGCTTTACCATGTTTACCTGGAGCACTCCACCACAACAACCCCATTCAAGATGGCTATGCTCGTGTCACGGTGGAGGACATAGTCCAAGGGTTTGAGGACCTGGAGATTGACATTGCTACACCTGAAGGGGAGAAAAGACTTGGAGATGTCAAGCGCCATTTCATTCTATGGCAAAAGAAGTTTATCAAGTTTCCAGGCGAGGCGCCAAGGATAACAAGTCCACCCCCCTACAGTGGTGGCGGTTCACCTACACCTCCGTCACGTCAGCCGACGCCCCCCAGTCCACAACGTCCGGCGGGTGATCAGTCGCCGCCCCCCTGTCCTCGTCCGGCGGGTGATCAGACGCCGCCCCCCAATCCACCTCCGGCAAAGAAGCAGAAGCAGTCCTGGATTATTAACCCGGACCCTTATGTACCTAAGACCAGAAAGGTACCGGAGCCATCACTGAAGCCTCTCCCCACAAGGCCTTGGGAACGTAGTGCCGAGGAAACTGCCGCGGCCGCGGCTGCTGATCATGAGAAATGGAAGGCGGACTGCAAGAAGAAAAGAGAGCCCGAGCCCAAGCCGGTATTTTCTGATGAGCAAAAGAAGTGGGCTAAGTCATTTTTGAGCACACCGTCCCAAGCCGCGAAGAATCTGCCTGACGACTATGCACGTGAACTTCGTAGGCAGGCACTCATGTTGAAGGAGAAGAAAGAGCGGGCGGAGAACCAGGAGAACAAAGCCTTGGAGGAGGCCGAGAAAACGGAATTAGAAAGTAAAAAAAGCGGGAAACGAGTTGCCCAGCTCGGGGAACAAAGTAAACAATCGATTGCCCCGCTTATAGTGAAAGCCGCCGGTCCGGATGACCCCGATATCATAGCAGCTGCGGCAGCACATGGATTGACTGTAACGAGTGCCAGAGAACAAGCGGCCAACTTAGGTATTACTCTTCGTGAACTGTTAGGCCTTGATGAGGCGCCAGTGAAGGAGGTAGTAATTACATATGTGAAGAATGGGCCTCTCGTCGAGCCTGCGCAGGAAGAGGATCTACCTCCACAAATGAAAGGTCTGCTGAAATGGTACAAGGGTTACATAAAAAATAAAAACGCCAAAGAATATATTTATGCCGAAGTTAGATATGAGCATCACTTCAAACATTACTATGTACAAATTCATCTGAGTGAATTGTTCCAGCTTTTCAATCTGCGCGAGCTCGACAAATCTATCATCAGTTGCTACGTTCTGTAAGTGATTTATTTCTACCCCATCTCGTTCATATTGCCTGCACTATATATATGTCCTAACTATATTGTTGTGTCCGCTATTATACATGCAGAATGAAGATTAAGGAATGCAGAGTAAGGAACATCCATGATGTTGGGTTCATTGACCCACACATCGTTAATGGATATGTGTTGGAGCATCACCCCGCCGACATGGAGGCAGACCTGTGGCAGTTTCTTACAAAGCAGGAACTCAAAAGTGATATTCTATTTCCTTAACATTTTGGGTGAGTGTTTCTGTCTTGAGCACATTCTCTTTTGTTTACTCCATGCATGGTATGTGGCCGGCTAATCGATGAGTTATGCATGACGTACTGTGCATGTATCGTGTCCGCAGGTTCCACTGGATTCTGCTAGTAATTAAAGTTGACACCTCAGAATGTCTCGTCCACGACTCTCTGAATAAGGATCCGAAGCTTTGGGGCGACATGAGAAGAATGCTGCAGAAGTAATTATTTTCATTCATTTGCGCTCTATATCGATCGGCCTATTTCGTTCATTTCCTAATATCAAGTAACTAATAACTCTCTTGTTCATTTAATTTTCTTTGCCTCGTAGGGTTTGGAGACGGTTCATATATACAAAGGTTGATGAATTCAAAAAAGAGCTAGAATTGAAAAGGTCAAAGGCTAAGAATGGTGAGGATATTCAGCCAGCGGGGACCAATCTATGTGCATACTATGTCTGTGAGATGATCCGGAGATACACCTCTGAGCGGGTTCCGAGTGATACCAATGCTCAGAGGAATAACCTCCGGATGATGCTTAGTCCAGAAGCTCGCTTCCGACCACTTCAAGAGGAACTAGCTGGATGGTTCAGGAGGGAAGTCCTCCATCCTAAAGGAGAACACCATTACGAGGACGTAGAACTTTATATGCATTAAATTATGTATGGAAACTTGTTCAAAATTGTATATGGTCATCCGATGATATTGAATATATATTGTATATTCCTCTTGAATTCTTTTTGGTTCTAATTTCAAATTTGTTTGAAATTGTACATTCATATGCATGTATGTAGTACCGTAGAATATGTGAAACTCCTTCAAAATTAAAATAAAGCACAAAAGAAATAAAACAATACAAATTAAACAGAAAACAGGTTTAGGGGGGGGGGCTAAAACCCTAAACCTGCGGCGGCCTTTAGTCGCGGTTGGCCAGAAGAACCGCGACTAAAGGTCCTCCGCCCCGACGGCCGCCTGGCGACCACGTGGACGGGCCTTTAGTCGCGGTTCTTAAGCAACCGCGACTAAAGGTGGGGGCCTTTAGTCGTGCCTATTTGGTCGTGGTTGCGCAACCGCGACTAATGGCAGTTGCGAACCGCGACCAAAGGCCCTTTTTCCACCAGTGTGTCTGTGCTCATCCCACGTACGTACACCGTTTCCATTCCACATCTGTAAAAGTTTTTCAACTAATGGCCTTAGGTACACATCAATTTCGTTGCCGGGTTGCTTAGGGCCTTGGATGAGAACTGGCATCATAATGAACTTCCGCTTCATGCACATCCAAGGAGGAAGGTTATACATACATAGAGTCACGGGCCAGGTGCTGTGATTACTGCTTTGCTCCCCGAAAGGATTAATGCCATCCGCACTTAAAGCAAACCATACATTCCTTGGGTCCTTTGCAAACTCATCCCAGTACTTTCTCTCGATTTTTCTCCACTGCGACCCGTCAGCGGGTGCTCTCAACTTCCCATCTTTCTTTCGGTTCTCACTGTGCCATCGCATCAACTTGGCATGCTCTTCGTTTCTGAACAGACATTTCAACCGTGGTATTATAGGAGCATACCACATCACCTTCGCAGGAACCCTCTTCCTGAGGGGCTCGCCGTCAACATCACCGGGGTCATCTCGTCTGATCTTATACCGCAACGCACCGCATACCGGGCATGCGTTCAAATCCTTGTATGCACCGCGGTAGAGGATGCAGTCATTAGGGCATGCATGTATCTTCTCCACCTCCAATCCTAGAGGGCATACGACCTTCTTTGCTGCGTATGTACTGTCGGGCAATTCGTTATCCTTTGGAAGCTTCTTCTTCAATATTTTCAGTAGCTTCTCAAATCCTTTGTCAGCCACAGCATTCTTTGCCTTCCACTGCAGCAATTCCAGTACGGTACCGAGCTTTGCGTTGCCATCTTCGCAATTGGGGTATAACCCTTTTTTGTGATCCTCTAACATGCGATCGAACTACAGCTTCTCCTTTTGACTAATGCATTGCGTCCTTGCATCGACAATGACCCGGCGGAGATCATCATCATCGGGCACATCGTCTGGTTCCTCTTGATCTTCAGCAGCTTCACCCGTGGCAGCATCATTGGGCACATCATCGCCTGGTTCCTTTTGATCTTCACCAGCTCCCCCCGTTGCAGCATCACCGTATTCAGGGGGCACATAGTTGTCATCGTACTCTTCTTCTTCGCCGTCTTCCATCATAACCCCTATTTCTCCGTGCCTCGTCCAAACATTATAGTGTGGCATGAAACCCTTGGAAAGCAGGTGGGAGTGAAGGATTTTCCGGTTAGAATAAGACCTCGTATTCCCACATTCAGTGCATGGACAACACATAAAACCATTCTGCTTGTTTGCCTCAGCCGCATCGAGAAACTCATGCACGCCCTTAATGTACTCGCGGGTGTGTCTGTCACCATACATCCATTGCCGGTTCATCTGTGTGCATTATATATAATTAAGTGTCCAAATTAATAGAAGTTCATCATCAGATTAAAACCAAAGTGCATACATAGTTCTCATCTAACAACATATAGCTCTCCAGAGCATCTAATTAATTAAACCATACATTGAAACTATGTAAAACATTTCAATGCGAAAACAAATGCGATCATAATCGCAACCAAGGTAACAATTGATCCAACGGCATAATGATACCAAGCCTCGGGATGAATGGCATATTTTCTAATCTTTCTAATCTTCAAGCGCATTGCATCCATCTTGATCTTGTGATCATCGACGACATCCGCAACATGCAACTCCAATATCATCTTCTCCTCCTCAATTTTTTTTATTTTTTCCTTCAACAAATTGTTTTCTTCTTCAACTAAATTTAACCTCTCGACAAGGTCGGTTGGCATTTCCGATTCACATACATCCTAGATAAATAAAATCTATGTCACGTTGGTCGGCATAATTTTCATAAACAATAAATGAACCAATAGTTATAAAGATAATATACATACCAAATCCGAATCATAGACAGGATGAGGGCCGACGGGGGCGGATACCAAAACCATCGCAGTATATAAGATGCAATAATAAATGTAAGAAAATGATACAAGTATCTATCTAAACATACAAGTAAGAATATTTTTCCTTTCAGAAAGAAGATAAGAATAAGAGGCTCACCACGATGGTGTCGGTGATGAGATCGGCGCGGGTGATCGACGGCAGTGAAGACGGGGACGGGGCATGACGGACCGCTAAATCTAGACAAATCTCGAGGAAAATGGATCTTGGAGGTCGAGCTTCGAGAGGAGAAAGCTTAAGTAGTGTGGCTCGGGCATTCCATCGAACACCTCATGTGCATAGGAGGTGAGCTAGAGCACCACAAAGGCCTCTCCCCCTCGGCCAGAAAAAACAGAGCACTGTGCTCTGCTCTTGCGCGAGGGGGTATATATAGGCAATTCATTGGTCCCGGTTCGTGGCATGAACCGGGACTAAAGGGGAGCCTTTGGTCCCGGTTCAAGCCACCAACCAGCACCAATGGTGGTGGGCCAGGAGGGAGGCCCTTTGGTCCCGGTTCGTCCCACCAACCGGGACCAAAAGGTCCAGACGAACTGGGACCAATGGCCCACGTGGCCCGGCCGGCCCACTGGGCTCACGAACCGGGACCAATGCCCACATTGGTCCCGGTTCAAGACTGAACCGGGACTAATGGGCTGAGGCGGCCTAGACCATAGCCCCTTTTTCTACTAGTGGACGGATGATCCGTTTATCGCGACCGAGGTGGTTGAACATGCCCCCGGCGGCTCAAGACCGCATGGGCGGCTCTGATTTGTTGATATACATGACAGAGCGGACGCGTGAGTCGGCCGTGGCATTGTAAGCTGCGCGGATAGACGGGTCGGCCGTGGGCGCGGACGGTTGAACCAGCGCGGGTATGGTCGAATGAACCGGCTACAGGCGCGGCCCGGTGAGTTGATGTAGATCGGACCATTGAGGCGGCGATTTGCGCACATCTGATAAGCCAATTGATATAGTGTGGATATAGACGCGACCTCCAATGACAGCGCGCGGGGACCGGATCATACTTTAATCATGAGGTAATTGACCTGTGTATACAATAGCATACCTCGAGAAAATCTTTTGACATTATGTAATTACACCAAAAAAAGAGTTTTAGAAAAATAGCACCTGATTGTTACGGCCGCGGCGGTTTTCAGTAGCGGCTCAAGGTCGGTCGGCGCCTGGTCGGTTTTCTGCAAGGCTGAAACAGCGGCGGATGTCGTGGTTCTAACTCTGACTGTGATGTAGGGGGGTGTGTATGGAGAGGCTAGATCTCAACTATGGAGAAGTTGTAAGCATGCCAGAATGTACGAGTTCAGGCCCTTCGCAGAGGAAGTAACAGCCCTACGTCTCGGTGCCCAGAGGCGGTCGATTGGATTATAGGTGTGTGAATAACAGGGGTGCGAACCCTTCATACTGAGGAGGGGGTGGCTTATATAGAGTTCGCCGGCCCCCTCCTGCCCTTAGTAATGCAGGGTTTAACGTACATTTAAGGTTGGGCATTACTGGTAACGCCCCTAATAAAGTGCTATAATGACCATAAAGACTACTTAACAGCCGACCGTTTGCCTGCGGAGTGACTTTAGGTCTCCTGGCAGTCGAGTGGTTGGCTTCATGGTCGAGTGATAGCTTCTTGGTCGAGTGTCTTGAACCCGTCGAGCGGGATACCTTCAAGTCGATTGAAAGGTGACTTCTTCTATGGATGTCCTAGGGTAGGGCTCTTTGGACAGGTCCGTGCCCCTACCCTGGGTACATGGCTTCATCATTAGCCCCCGAATGGGTCGAGGTTAGAGTGGGGAAAGAGTTGGAGATCTTTCCGACTGGTTCTTTGGGCTACGTGAGTGCCTCCTTTTGGGCCAAGCATCACGGATGACATCATCAACCTCTTTCAGTTGCCTTGATCCATTCCAGGCCTTTCGTCGAGTGAATTTCTTTACTTGTGACATACCGAGTGTCGGCGCGAGCGGGGTCTTCTGTTTTGACAAGTCGTTCTGCAACCTGCGGATGTCGCGGGATTCGGATTTCGGGAAGCGCGCAGGACGGGAGCGGCCGCAGTAATCGGAAGCGATAAAGCGGAAGCTCCTCGATTTCCATGCCACCTTTTTCGCCACGTACTGCGCACGTGTCTGCTGCGGGGTTTGACTGGATTGCCTGCGCCTATCAGTCAGCCACTCGGGAGCGGCCTCTTATAAGTAGCCGGCCCGGGGTTTCCAAACAGTGTGCTCTCTTCTTCCTCTCCCCCTTCGCAAGCTCCTCCACCACCTCCGCTCTCGCCCTAGCGCCACAGGCCCGTGCGAGATTTGCCGGCGACGATGGCGAAGGACAAGACATCCGCTCTGGAGTGCGCGAAGAAGGCGGTGGCACAGGGGAAAGGGAAGAGGTCTACTCGGGACGGATCTTCCTCAAAGTCTGCTCTGCCCGGCGGTTGGATCCAGGGCGATTGGATGCCGTCGGTGATCTGGCAAGAAGATCTCGATGACATGGTCGAGGGGGGAGTCATTCCCCACAAAGCTGCGCGCCTCCCGGGGAGAGAGATCGAACCCCAACCTCGCGACGATGAGTGTGTGCTCCTAGCCACCCATATCGACCACGGGTTTTCTCTGCCGCCCCATCCTTTTTTCCGGAGCTTCCTGAACTTCTTCGGAGTGGAGCTCCACCACTTTACTCCCAACTCCATCGTATATTTTGCTGCTTTCATTTCCATGTGTGAGGGTTTCTTGGGTTGCCGCCCCCATTGGGGACTCTTCAAGCACATCTTTACCTGCCGTTCTCAATCGGTCAAGAAGGCCAAGTCGAGTGACGAAAGGACACAGGTGATCCAGCTGTGCGGGGGCCTGGCAATCCAGACGAGGGGAAAGAGTTGTTTTCCATCTATCACTTTCCCGGAGTCGGTCCGTGGTTGGCAGGCGACCTGGTTTTACTGTCAAGGCCAGGTGACCCCAGGACAGTCGACTGGTCTTCCCCCTTTCTCTCTTGACCGAGCTGAAAAACCTGCTTCTCTGAAAGTGACGCCGGAAGAAAAGGCCCAAGTCAAAGTATTGGCTGGTCGAGTGGTTCAGCTTGTCCGTGATGGCGTGACTGGCATGGACTTGCTGGAGGTCTTCCTTCGGAGGCGCATCCAACCGCTCCAGGCTCATGACCACCCGATGTGGCTGTATGCGGGTCTCGACGACACCACTCGGGTCCACCCGGAGGAGGTCACTGATGAGATGTTGGAGGGGTGGCTATCGAGCATCATAGGAAACAAAGACAACCCCCGAGGAGCCAGGAGGGTCGTTCCACTCAACAACTCGTATGAAGTGGACCAGGTCTGACTTTATGCTCCTGACTGAGATCTTGTTTTCTTCATTGGTCTTCTCGAATTGGTCGATTGACTTTTGTCTTGTCTGTTGTTTCCCAGGCAACTATAGAGATGTACTCGACACCCAACGGGGCACAGGAGCCAACTGAGGAAAGGGAGGCGAGTGGAGGTGACAGCGGAGACGAGCAAGGCGAGTGGGAGTCCGATGGCGAAGGAGAGGGAGGCGACGACGTCGACTCCGACGAAGAGGAGGAGGAGGTTGATCCCCCCCGCTCGGAGGGGCGATCCAAGCTTACTCACGATCCAGCGCGGGAACGTGGTAAGGCGACTGCTCCTGTTGGGCAGTCGTCGAAACGCCCTCGGACCTCTTCTCCTCCGCCGATCGAAAAGGCGCCCAAGCACCCACGCGCGATGCCGTCCAAGCCGCCTAAGGCTCTGCCCAAGATGAAGATGGCTGTCCCCACAATTTTTGGGTAATAGTAAAACTTGTTTTCCTTAGTCGACTGTGGACAGATCCTTGGTCGATTCATTGAGCCAACTGACTGACTCTCGAAATTTGCAGCGCTGCTACTTCTGAGACCTCCACCAAGGACGAAGACCAAGAGATGGAGGATGATGTTACCTCCAACCCCGGTATGATTATTAACGTTCCGCTTTGAGTCGACTGAACATTTATTGCAACTCTGGTCGATTGAATGTTTTTCTTGTAGCTCCTCCTCTTGTTATCGACCTCCCGGATGACGACGACAACGAACCGCTGAGAGTGAGGAGGAACAGGAGGGCGTCGGCTGACAAGACTCCCCAATATGCTCCGGCGTCTGAGGCCGTAGCTCGGGATGGTGGTGACACCACTCGGGCTTCTATGGCTTTCGCCATTCCTCTCACGAGTGTGTGGCCCTCGACGTCGACTGCGGATCCGCCTTCGCTTTTTGCCGCGTACCCCGTCCCTGAGGACCAAGCGGCTGCTGCAAAAGAGGCTATACGCCAGGCGGGGATCATGATGGAGCAAGTGAAGGCGGCTTAGGAGGCCAGCCAAGCAGCTTACGACGCAAGTTCGGCTCTTCAGAGTAACGTCCAGGTCAGTCGACTCAACACTTGGTGTGTTACGATATGCTGTTTGAAGAATCTCTTTTCCGAAGATCTTTGTATCTGTACACCCACTGGGTGTGTCTGTCAATTCTTGGACGAGTGGGGGCACGCTAAGTGCACCCACTGGGTGTAGTCCCCGAGACTACGGTGGACTGCTGGCAGTCGACTGTAGTCTTTATATTGTGTTGCTGTAACTGTATTTCTTCACTCGGTCTGGTCAGGCCATGTCGAATGGAACTGTATCCAGTCGACTGCAGGTAGTCGACTCTTTTTTTTTACAATGGGGGCACGCTGAGTGCACCCACTGGGTGTAGTCCCCGAGACTACTGTTGGACGTTTTTGATTCGGCTGTGGTCTTAGAAACGTCATCATTGTCTCTTAGTTACTCGGAAGCAACTTATCTTGGATGTCTGTCGACTGATTTTTCTTTTTACAGAAATCCTGCGAACTTGTAGCTCGCTATACTGAGTTGGAGAATCAGCAGATCCAGCTCAACCTTAACTTGAAGCTTGCTCAGGAGAATTTGAAGAAGGCGCAAGAAGAAGCAAAAGGTATGGCTGGTGAGGTTCTCCATTCTTGATGAGTGACTTTTCTTTTTTGTCTATTCTTGATGTTGATTTCACTCCACGTGTCGCAGATAAACTGGAGGGAGCTCTGAAGAAGAAGGATCAAGATCTTGCAGAAGCACAGAAGGAAGTCTTGGACAAAACGAGGCTTGCTGACGAGAAAATGGCTTCGGTCGGAGCTCTTGAGCAGTAGAACTCTAGACTGAAAGCTGCTCTCAAGGTAGCCAATCAAGAGGTCAGCCGACTGAAGAATGACAACATGGCTCTGCACGACAAGGCGGGTGAGCTGGCGGGGAAGAGGAACGATCTGGAGGCTTATCTCGGTGGACTCGCCAAAAAGCTGTTCGTCATGCTCGAAGGTAATTACTCTGCCCCGACTGTCTTGCAGTTATCAAGCCCGTGTAGGGCCACTGTCTTATTCTTGAATCATGTTTGCAGAATCCTGTCAGAACTTTGAAGAGGAGACCAGTCGAGTGGAGCCAGGCTTGGACCCTGCTAACTCTCTTGTGAAGGACGAGGCTGCAATGAACATGCTCCATCTGGAGTCTCGTATTGCCAGTGTGGTTGACTATCTTTCTCGACTGAAGGTTGCGATGTCGCGGATCGACGCATCACTCTGGCTTGGGACTACGCTTCAGAACGACCTCGAGTCCCTGATGGCTCGACTTGATGAAGTCCCAGGTTGGGTGGTGGAATGGAAGAAATCTTCTGCTAGATGTGGTGCTGATGTCGCTCTGTCTCTGGTCCATGTCCACTACAAGGAGGCGCGAGAAGAAAAGCTGGCCGCCATCCATGTTGCCAATACCAGGAAGTACAACTTCCAGGACTTCATGGAGACTTTCATCGTTTTTGCCACTCGTATTGCAGACGGGATCGACTTGGACGAGTTTGTCGCCCCTTCCAGTCCTCCACCTGAGGAATGAAAAACTTTTATGCTTCACTTTGAATTTGCCTCGGAATGCCGAGTGGATTTGTAACCGTTAAACTCTGCCGAGCCGAGGGCTTGAGTACTTTGATCTGAGATCTGGGACCTTTAGGCTTTATCCGAACTTGATTTCTCGTTGGATATCTTCATGGTTTGATCCGTCGAGTGGAACTTGATCTTCACCCGGAATAACTTTGTATTTGTGACGTAACTCCTTGCAAATTGGGTTGTGTCCTGTACTTAGGCGAGCAATGCGCTGCAGCTAAGCCCCCAAGTGGGAGGTTTGCTCGCCACTCGGTAGGATTTTTTGAACACTTGGGCGAGCACTGGGCTGCAGCTAAGCCCCCGAGTGGGAGTCTGGCTCGCTACTCGGTAGGAATTTTCAAACTTAGGCAAGTGCCTGGCTGCAGCTAAGTCTCTAAGTGGGAGAACTTAGGCGAGTACTGGACTGCGGCTAAGCCCCCGAGTAGGAGGGTTGCTCTCCACTCGGTAGGATTTTTTCAGACTTAGGCAAGTGCCTGACTCCAGCTAAGTCTCTAAGTGGGAGAACTTAGGCGAGTACTGGACTGCGGCTAAGCCCCCGAGTGGGAGGGTTGCTCTCCAGTCGGTAGGATTTTTTCAAACTTAGGCGAGTGCCTGACTGCAGCTA
>NC_041384.1:7607602-7633625 GCF_002162155.2 Triticum dicoccoides | reverse complement strand
GAGTGGGAGGATTGCTCTCCACTCGGTAAGATTTTTTCAAACTTAGGCGAGTGCCTGACTGCAGCTAAGTCTCTAAGTGGGAGAACTTAGGCGAGTACTGGACTGCAGCTAAGCCCCCGAGTGGGAGGATTCCTCTCCACTCGGTAGGATTTTTTCAAACTTAGGCGAGTGCCTGACTGCAGCTAAGTCTCTAAGTGGGAGAACTTAGGCGAGTACTGGACTGCAGCTAAGCCCCCGAGTGGGAGGATTGCTCTCCACTCGGTAGGATTTTTCAAACTTAGGCGAAACGGATTCGCGGCTAAGTCATCCATTGGGGGATTTCGTATGCAAACAAAAGTGATAGCAATTATTGGAACACTCTAGTCTTTGATAAAAATGAACTGCAGAATTTTTTTCTTATTACATCTCGTCCAAGGGAGGACTCAAGTGTAAAAGGGGCGGAGCAGTTCCGCATTCCAAGCTCGCGGCTCGTCGATCTGGCGATCAACATTGTAGAGGTGATACGCTCCATTGTGGAGGACTCTGGTGACGATGAAGGGGCCTTCCCAAGTAGGAGCAAGCTTGTGTGGTTTCTGTTGATCCACCCAGAGGACCAAATCCCCTTCTTGGAAGGCTTGACTCTTGACATTCCTGGCGTGGAATCGACGCAAGTCTTGCTGATAAATGGTCGGTCTGATCATGGCCATCTCTCTCTCTTCTTCTAGGAGGACGACTGCGTCTTGTCGGGCTTGTTCTGCTTGATCTTCAGTATAGAGTTCGACTCGGGGTGCGTTGTGAATAAGATCACTCGGCAGAACTGCTTCGGCTCCATAAACCAGAAAGAATGGAATTCTTCCAGTCGACCGGTTAGGGGTGGTCCTCAATCCCCACAGAACTAATGGAAGCTCGTCGACCCAAGCACCTGCCGCGTGCTTGAGATCACGCATCAGTCGAGGCTTTAGTCCTTTGAGAATCAGACCGTTTGCTCTCTCAGCTTGTCCATTCGACTGGGGATGGGCGACCGATGCGTAGTCGACTCGTGTGCCTTGAGAGGCGCAAAAAGCTCTGAACTTGTCCGAATCAAAGTTTGACCCATTGTCAGTGATGATGCTATGCGGGACTCCATATCTGAATGTTAGCCCTCTGACGAAACTGATAGCAGTGCAAGCATCAAGATTCTTGTTGGGCTTAGCTTCAATCCATTTGGTAAACTTGTCGACTGCCACAAGCACATGAGTGAAACCGCTCCTGCCTCTTCTCAGTGGACCAACCATGTCTAGTCCCCAGACAGCAAAGGGCCAGACGAGTGGAATGGTCTTCAGGGCTGATGCAGACTTGGGTGACATGTTGGAGTAGAACTGGCACCCTCCACACTTGTCGACTATCTCTTTTGCCATCTCATTTGCTCTTGGCCAGTAAAATCCCGCTCGGTATGCTTTAGCCACAATGGTCCGAGAGGACGCATGGTGACCACAGGTCCCCGAGTGGATATCATCAAGGATTATCCGACCCTCTTCTGGTGTTATGCACTTCTGACCGATTCCAGTCGCACTTTCTCTATACAACTGTCCCTTTATGACTGTGAAGCCTTGGATCGGCGGACGATCTGTCGAGCCTCTTCCTCGTCCTCTGGGAGTTCTTTCCTTAGGATATACGCGATGTACGGTATCGTCCGGTCGGGAGTGATTGCCAAGACTTCCATGATTAGGTCGACCACAGTAGGAACTTCGACTTCAGTCGGATCTGTGGCACTTTTTGGCTGTGGGGCTTCTTCTGTAAAAGGATCTTCCTGGATTGACGGCGAGTGAATGTGTTCCAGGAACACATTGCTGGGAATGGCTTCTCTCTTGGAGCCTATCTTTGCCAAATCGTCAGCTGCCTGATTTTTCAGTCGGGGGATGTGATGAAGCTCTAACCCCTCGAATTTCTTTTCTAGCTTTCTCACTACATTGCAATAACCAGTCATAGCCGGACTTCTGACGTCCCACTCCTTCATCACCTGATTAACCACCAAATCTGAGTCGCCATAGACCATGAGGCGACAGACGCCGAGTGAAATGGCCATGCGCAACCCATATAAAAGTGCTTCATATTCTGCTTCATTATTGGAGGAATCGAAGTGAATCTGGAGAACGTATCTGATCTTATCTCCTCGGGGGGAGACTAATACTACCCCAGCACCGGAACTGAAAGTGCGTTATATCGACTAGAGGGGGGCTGAATAGGCGATTTTTATGAAAGTCTTCAAAACGTGAGAGTTATGAAGACAAACAGTGAAGATTATGCCTATTACTATGCAGCGGAAGTTAGATTACACTAGGCCAGCCATGGTCATGTATTCAATAGAGTGAAAGCGCAATGACAAACAGCTTCAGTGTAATAAGGATCAGGTAGGAAGAAGTTATGAAGCCGAATAGATCATACATTCATGTTGTGAAGACAAAAGATAAAGCAAGCATGCAATGGCTTCACAATGAATAACTGTAAGTGAAGGGAAGTGAAGATGAAACCAGTGACACGTTGAAGACAATGATTTGTTGGACCAGTTCCAGTTGCTGTGACAACTGTACGTCTGGTTGGAGCGGCTAGGTATTTAAACCAAAGGACACACAGTCCCGGACCCCAGTCAAGGACACTTAGTCCAAGACACCCAGTCCTCACCGTTTTCTCCTTGAGCTAAGGTCACACAGACCTCGCTCAATCACTCAGGTAAGTCTTCAAGGTAGACTCCCAAACCTTCATAGACTTCGTTCACTGGCAATCCACAATTTCTCTTGGATGCTCAGAACGAGACGCCTAACCGTCTGGAGGATGCACAGTCCTCAAGTGTAATAAGTCTTCAGATCACACAGACACGAAGACTTAAGTGATGCCCAATTTACTCTGGCTCTGGGTGGTTAGGGCTTTTCTCCTCACTAGGAATTTTTCTTTCAAAGGCTTCGAGATGGGTTGCTCTCAAACGACAAAAGCAGTGCACTGAAATCTGAGCAGCCAACCGTTTAAGGTTGTGGGGGGTGGACTATTTATAGCCACTTGGCAACCCGACCTGATCTGTCCGAAATGACCCTGGGTCACTAAGGAACTGACACGTGTACCAACGGTCGGATTTCGAACTCACACGGCAACTTTACTTGGTCTACAAGTAAAGCTGACTTATCTGACTCTGGACAAGATTTTCTCTCATAGGCTTCGCTCGAAGACATAGGATTTGAATTAGGCATCACTTCAGTCATTTTGACCGGTTCTCTTCGACCCCACTTAACAGTACGGTGGTTCCTATGACACAACATGAATGAAATAAAACTACGAAGGATCTAGGTCTTCGAGTTCCAAAAGCTTCATAGGGAGTCTTCTCATGTCATTGTCTTCAATATGAATATCTTCATAAACCACCATTGTCTTCAATGTCTTCGTACATTTTTAGGGGTCATCTCTGGTAGTGAAACCGAATCAATGAGGGACTTCTACCTGTGTTTTCCTGCAATTCTCACAAACACATTAGTCCCTCAACTAGGTTTGTCTTCAATACTCCAAAACCAACTAGGGGTGGAACTAGATGCACTTACAATCTCCCCCTTTTTGGTGATTGATGACAAACTAGTTGAAGTTTTCAACGGGGAACATAATTTGTGAAATAGTAAAGGAATTTGTCTTCATAAGTTGCAAGGGCTCCCCCTAAAGATGTGCATATAAGTAATTTGCCTTTTGAATGCAAATGCACATGGCAGGTTGTACTTGTGGAGATCCACTTCAACTTATGATGACAATCCACTATGCATGTGAAAGTATATGAAGATAATGACATGCATAATGGGAAATGGACGTCTGCAGTAAGAGATGAGTGCGGAATTTATCGTCGCACATGCGGAATTTATCTTCGCATAACGGAGTGACAAGCAGGTAGCAGACGGCCATCAAGGCTAAGTGTTACAACTCAAAGAAGCAAATGTAGCAAAAACGGGAGTTGTAAGCACGAAGCAAAATGTAGCAAAATATGAAGGCACCCGCCCATAGTGACCCGCTTGAAGACTATAACCATCATATGCTTCTCCCCCTTTTGTCAGTGATGACCAAAAAGGTTTGAAGACATAGAGGTTTCTACGCGTTCCCAGGCGCAGCAGGGTCGGTGGAGTTGTTTGGCGGCGGTGCAGACGAGCTTGGTGCAGATTCGACGCGCGTTGAAGCAGGTGGAGATGATGTCGCGTAGTCTTCTTCTTCAATAATCCGGGCAGACACGGTGGCAGCAGAAGAAGAGAACTCCGACTCTTCAAGTGATGGTGTGCTGCGCATCACCGCTCTTCTTGGAGGCGTGGAGTCAAATTTGAAGTGCTCTATGAAGCCATCCTCATGCAGTTCAGCTTCAGGGCACATCATGGTGAGGCCCTTCCAAGTGCGGCGACAGGTCTCGTGTGTGACAAATGCATTCTTGGTTGCCAGATTTCTGATGCGATTGACCTCTTGCATGATGCTTCTCATCTGCCTCTTGAGCCAGTCGTGATGCCTATCTTGCTTTTGGTGAAGAGCCACAAGAAGCTCTCTGTCATTGAGTGCACGAGCACGCTTCTTCGGTCTCTTTGCAGCTGTGCTGTTGGTGGCTTCAGTTGATGCAGGGGCACATGTGGTGCCAGCCATTGGATACACTCGGGAGAGAGCTTCAACACCTTCAATATTTTGAGTGAAGCTCTGGTGTTCTGCATTCTGAAGACTTAGTGGTTGCTTGGCCGGCTCTGGATATATTGCTTCAACAGATGTGTCCACATCTGGCAAAAATATCCTATGATTGCGGGCTGAGGGTTGATAGGAGATTGCAGAGTGAAGTTTGATCAGCCTCATAACCCAAGGAGCATAAAACTTTAATCCAAACAGTTCTGAAGCAGACGCTGCAAATTGATGGATGAAGAGATCCTGTGTATTGAAGCATTTGCCGTGAAGAATGCAGAAGATGAGAGTCTTCATTGCACCATCAATCGTTGCATATCGAGAGTGTCCCTTGACTGGCCAGAGAGTCCGCCTTATGATGTGATATATTGTTCTGGGCAGGTACTCTAAGTCTTCAACGAAGAACCTAGTTGGATAGGGTACATTTGGAGGCAATGGCTTCATCATTGAGAGCATCTGACTCAAATCTGGCTCAGGACGCTGAAATATGCTCTCAATTGCTTCAGCATGGAGTTGGCACCCTTCTTCAAAGAATTCGCCAGGAGTGGGAAGGCCGATAAGCTCAATTAGGTCGAAAGCATTGGCTTCATGATGGATATTGCCTGTCATCCACTCCAGGATCCATGTCTTCGGATCTCTGTTATAGCCTTTGATATGCAAAGTGGCATAGAATTGGAGCAGAAGCTCTTCGTTCCAGTGCTCTTCGTCAGTGATAAATGGCAGCAAGCCCACTTGCTTGAAGCAATCCAGTGCTTCTTCCAGACCAGGCAGACCTGCAACAGCTTCAACCTTAAGGCGCTTGTGAGGAAAGATGCGGCCTTGGTTGTAGAGGATGCATGAATAATAGCTGCGCTGTTGATGGCTCCAGAACCTATCTGATACAATCCGTTCCCTTGAATAAGGGTTCTTGGAGCGGTCGAAAAACGTGTTATCTGCCCTGAAGCCGTTGATGTTAAAGGAACCAGGAGCTGATGCAGGACCTGGGAACCTTGGTAGTCGTGGGATCGGCTTCTGGACCTGGGGCCTGTGCGCAATATGATAGTTGAGTTGTGGTCCGGCAGCAGACTCAGGCACAGAATATTCAGGAGCAGTAGCTTCGGCGTCTTCTGAAGCTGTTGTTGGGGAGGGCTCCACATTTGCTTCGGCGTTGTTTGTGGAAGCCACAACATTTTCAGCTTGAGGCACGTTCTCCTTGAGAACTGCTTCTTGTTTGTGTGGGGGAGTTGGAGCTTGTGGTATTTCTGCTTGCTCTTCGGCTGATGCAGCCGGAATGTCTTCAGCAGCCTGAGCCCTTGGTCCTCTGCGAAGCCTATGGAGTGTAGGCGCCGGTGGAGTTGCAGTGGGTTGGGGCTCATCTTCCTCCTGTGGGCGATCTGCCCACGACGCATCTTGTGTGATTGGCGTCAATGGACGACCAATACTGATCAGTTCGCTTGTCTCAAGCTGAGGAAGGGCTGCATCACCTTGCACATTGTCTTGGAGACCAATGTCTTCAGCAGCGTAGGGTTTGTCTGCTGGAATGTCTTCAGTGTTCGGAGCCTCTATGAAAGCAGGCTCATGCACTGTCAACTGACGATCTGCGTCAGGATAGCGGACGCAGAGGGGTTCAACTATCAGGGGCTCTGCGGGAGCAGCCCGAGATTTCTTGGTCTTGCGCTTCTTGATGATGGGTTCAGAAGGAGAGGCTTCAGAATGTTTTCTCTTCTTAGCTTCAGCCTCTGCAGTCTGTGTCTTCTTGTGCTGTGAGGCGGTTGATCGACTCTTTGGCTTCGAGCCAGTCGTTGTAGCGGGGAAGACAATCGGAGCAGTTTCTGACCTTGGCGCTTCAGGTTCGGGCACAGCCGCCTTCTTTTTCTTCTTCGCGGCCATCCTGGGGTCAATGCCGGGACGCCCAAGTGCCTTGCGCTTTTCTGCCTCATTGTAGGCTTGCACGCAGCGATCAGCCAAAGTCTTCATGCGTTCTCGCGAGCCTTGAGCTTCGGCACGCGTCTTCAGGAAGTTTTCTTTCAGCTCGTGCAACATGCTCTTGAAGTTTTTCACTTCTTGCACACTGAGCTTGGCCACGTGCTTTTTGAACTGAGCCTTTTCATGATCAATTTTCTGCTTCAGTTCTACAATTCGGTGGGCTATTGCAAGTTCTGAAGCGATTGCACCTTGAAAAGCAACGCTGAGGCCTATGGGTAGCTGCAGATCATTGAAGCTTATGTCTGGTGTGTCAAACCATTCATCGATGAAGTTGTGGATGATGGCGACATCAAACAGAGGCAGATTGTTGAAGATTTCAGCCTCCTCCTTGCTCTTGATGAGCTGCTCAAGAGCATCATCTCCAAGATCTTCATCGCTTGAGAGTTCAATGGCTTCGCAGCGCAGAATGTCAGCAGCTGTGAGCTCTTTGCCTGTGTGTGGCTGAGGCTTCTTGGCTTCTTGGGGCTTGGACACTCGTGATAAGCCTTCTGACTGCACACTGGCTTCAGGAGGTGCAGTTGCTAAAGGCTTCACTCTTGCGATCTTGGGAGAAGCTGCTGGCTTTGAAGCTTTTGGCTTCTTCTGCTTCGGCTTCGGCTTCGGCGCAGCAGGGGCGTCATCTGACTGAGTATCTGCTGGAGGGTCATTCACAGCAGTCCCTTGGACTAGGATGCGAGTGATGAGGCCTGCAAGATTGGCATACGGCCCGATGATATTGGGATCGGCGTTGCGTGTGCCATCTGCCCTTGGTGAGGAGGGACCAGGGTTGAAGTCAAGCCCAAATTTCTTCTTGTTTATCTTCGCTGACTTTTGTGCAAACTGAAAGTTGCGCTTGAAGAGATTATCATCGCGGCACCAGAGAAGTGATGACGGATGTGCCTCAGCTCGCATTGGTCCTCTCACCATGCATGGATAGAAGCCTTGAGCAATGGCTTCGACTCTGGACCTGGGTACAAGATTTTTGTATAGTACGTCTCCCCATGGTCTCATGATGGCGTACTTCTCCGCATATTCCTGAGTGATGAAGCGGTAGTGGAACCATTGCTCTGCCCAATATCTTCGAATCCATTGGATTCGTGTCTTGCGCTGACCATAGCTTTCTTCAGGATCAGTTTTGTACATCTCTGCCAATTCATCAGGCAGATCTTTGGACGTATCACCACGTCGCTGTCTGCCTCCCTTCCTTGCTGTTGTTTCTGAAGCCATGAATAACTTGGAAGGCTTCAAGATGTTCAAAGGCTTCAAAGGCTTCCTTTTGCAAGAACTGGCTTCAGGAGAGTTGATGTGATGCTGCAAGTACTCTGCAAATGAATGCAGACTATGAGAACCAAAGGATTCTCCCACGGACATGTACCTGTGACAGCATTAAGGTGCGAGGGAAGGGGAAGAGGTCATATGCATTCTCAGAAGATTTTGAAGATAAATCGGTTTAGAAGACATAGACCTCATTGTGCGAAGACATTCACTCACAGATAAGAAGTTGGTTCCAGATTTGTACGAACCCACAGATCAGTACAAGTGAGGAATCTAACTACCTTATGAAGCAACAGTGAATATACTAGGCATGTTATGAGATGCAGCGAGAGATTTAACTGGTGTGAAGAGAAACTTCTTATGGCAGAAAGTGACTGAACTATAGGATCAAAAGAAGCTGTAAAAAGAGGTTTTATTTACCACACTTGGAACTGCTAGACGAAGTGAGAGTTGAGGCCGAGCAGTTCGATCCTCCGTGCCCTAACTTGGCGACGGAAGACACCTACGCGACGGCGGAGAGAGAGCGATTTCCGCTGTCGGCGTGAAAACGGCGTCGGAGAGGTTGCGGCAGTGAAGAGCTTCGTCGCCGGCGTCGTCGAGTGCTAGCGGTGGCGCTAGGGTTCGTGCGAGGGTGGAAGAAAGAGATAATGACCGCAGTGAACCGTGTATTTATAGGGATAGAGGCGGCACTGTGCTATTACCCAGGTGCCCCTGGCGGTTCACATTTGGGGCACGCGTGGTCAGTTAGAGGAAGGTTGGGATTTGTTCCACATCCCACGCACGCCTAAATTGTCGGGCGGTCGTTCCTGCTTCTCCGGATCTTATGTGGAGGAATGAGCATTAAAAACGGATTTCTATGGTTGTCTCAATGTCTTCGGCTGACAAGGACACAGTGAAGACATTCGACAGTTTCAACAGAATGCATATGACTTGGAGAGACAGAGTTTGAGATAGAAAGCATAGAGAGGTTAGGGTCCGATCACATTCACTTAGTTCAAAAAGATTCAACCAAGAAGACATAGCTATAAGTGAATGCTGTAGAGGACAGAACATCAGTACATATATATCCATATAATCAACGCAGTGAAGATAATCATGAAGACATACAGAGAATGAAGCCAAACCAATTGTGAAGACATTGAGAGGTAACGCCATGAGAGAAACACTTCAAAATGGAACGTTTGGTGGTGGCGTTACCCACCGTATAGGAAGTATTAGACCCAGACACGGTGCACAATTATCGTGGCGCTCCGAAGTCAAATTCCACATGAATGTATTCACACTTAGAATGTATGTCTTCATTGATTGAAGATATACGCTACTTCGTGTGTTGCACATCTAAGTCATCAATATGCATAAGTGTTAGGATGTGTGCCTGATCACCGGACATTTGAGGATTCCAAGATATTTAGCTCACACCGTAACTTGCAAAATCTCTTCTCATCCAAGGGCTTGGTGAAGATATCTGCCAATTGCTCTTCAGTGTTGACGTGTATGATATCAATGTCTTCCTTCACAACATGATCTCTAAGAAAGTGATGACGAATTTCAATGTGCTTTGTCTTCGAGTGCTGAACTGGGTTGTTTGCAATCTTGATGGCGCTTTCGTTGTCGCAGTAAAGTGGCACTTGCTTCAGATGAATGCCATAATCCTTGAGTGTTTGCTTCATCCACAGAAGCTGAGCGCAGCAAGATCCAGCAGCAATGTATTCAGATTCAGCAGTGGAGAGATATACACAGTTCTGCTTCTTTGAAGACCAACATACAAGTGATCGTCCCAGAAAATGACATGTGCCTGATGTAGATTTGTGATCAACTTTGTCACCAGCATAATCAGCATCCGAAAATCCAACCAGATCAAACTCTGATTCCTTTGGATACCATAATCCTAGAGTTGGGGTGTGAGCCAAATATCGAAGAATTCGCTTCACAGCTAAGTGATGCGACTCCTTTGGTGTCGCTTGAAATCGAGCACACATGCAAACACTAAGCATGATATCTGGCCTAGATGCACATAAATAAAGCAAAGACCCAATCATGGAGCGGTATACCTTTTGATCGAACTCTTTACCATTGTTGTCGGGACCCAGATGATGCTTGGCTGGCATTGGTGTTGTGAAGCCTTTGCAGTCTTGCAAACCGAACTTCTTCAGGCACTCTTTAAGATATTTCTCTTGAGATATGAAGATGCCGTTGCGTTGTTGCCGTATTTGAAGACCGAGGAAGAACTTCAGTTCACCCATCATGGACATCTGATATTACTCTTGCATCATATATCCAAACTCTTCACTATACTTCTGATTGGTGCAGCCGAAGATAATGTCATCCACATATATTTGGCACACAAACAGTTCACCATCATATGTCTTCATGAAGAGAGTGGGATCCAGGGAACCAGGTATGAAGCCTTTGCTTTTCAGAAAGTACTTGAGTGTATCATACCAGGCCCTAGGGGCTTGTTTGAGGCCATACAGTGCCTTGTTGAGCTTGTATACCATGTCAGGATGTTTTGGATTTTCAAAGCCAGGTGGTTGTGCAACATACACTTCTTCTTCAATCTTGCCATTGAGAAAGGCACTTTTCACATCCATCTGATAGAGAAGTATGTTATGATGATTTGCATAGGCCAGCAGTATGCGTATGGCTTCAAGCCTAGCCACAGGAGCAAATGTTTCATCGAAGTCAATGCCCTCCACTTGAGTATATCCTTGAGCAACTAGACGAGCTTTGTTTCTGACAACTTGACCACGCTCATCTTGCTTGTTGCGGTATATCCATTTGGTGCCTATTATGTTGTGCTTCCGTGGATCAGGACGCTTAACCAGTTCCCATACATTATTCAGCTCAAACTGGTGAAGCTCTTCTTGCATAGCTTGAATCCATTCAGGTTCCATGAAGGCTTCTTCAACTTTCTTGGGTTCTGATATTGAGACGAATGCGAAATGCCCACAGAAGTTTGTTAGCTGAGTTGCCCTTGAACGAGTGAGTGGACCAGGTGCATTGATGCTGTCCAGTATTTTGTCAATTTGTACTTCATTTGCAACACGAGGGTGTATAGGGCGAAGACTTTGCTCTTGCTGATCTGTGTTGTCATTTGGAGGTATATCTTCAGGCTGAGCATTGTCTTCATGTGGATCAGGTGCTGAGATGATAAGTTCTTCTTCAGGTTGAGCTTCAGAAGGTACAATTTCTCCAGTTCCCATAAGCTTGATTGATTCATTTGCTGGAACTTCATCTAGCACATTTGGCAATTGCTCTCTTTATGATCCATTGGTTTCATCAAATCGCACATCCACTGTTTCAACCACTTTGTAGTGGAAGAGATTGAAGACTCTGTAGGAGTGCGAATCCTTTCCATATCCAAGCATGAATCCCTCATGTGCTTTTGGTGCAAACTTTGAGGTCTGGTGCGGGTCCTTGATCCAGCATTTTGCGCCAAATACTCTGAATTAACTGACATTTGGATTCTTGCCAGTTAGGAGTTCATAAGATGTCTTGTTCAGAAGCTTGTGAAGATAAACACGATTGATTGTATGGCATGCAGTATCAATGGCTTCAGTCCAGAATTTTCTTGGAGTCTTGTATTCATCTAGCATTGTTCTGGCCATCTCAATGAGTGTTCTGTTCTTGCGTTCGACGATGCCATTCTGCTGTGGCGTGTATGGAGCTGAGAATTCATGTGTGATGCCCAAGGTGTCTAGATATGTATCAAGACCAGTGTTCTTGAATGCAGTGCCATTGTCACTTCTGATGTGCTTTATCTTGGCGCCAAAATTGTTCATAGCTCGATTTGCGAAGCGTCTGAAGACATCCTGCACTTCAGTCTTGTAAAGGATTATGTGCACCCAAGTATATCTAGAATAATCATCAACAATTACGAAGCCATAGAGGCATGCAGAAGTAGTAAAAGTTGAGTAGTGAGTGGGACCAAAAAGATCCATGTGCAGTAGTTTGAAGGGTTGAGTAGTAGTCATGATTGTCTTCGAAGGATGTTTTGCCCTTGTCATCTTCCCTGCTTCACAGGCACCGCATAAATGATCTTTCTTGAACTTGACGCCCTCGATGCCTATGACGTGCTTTTTCTTCGCAAGGGTGTGGAGGTTCCTCATGCCAGCATGCCCAAGCCTTCGATGCCAAAGCCAGCATTCTGAAGCTTTTGCAAGAAGACATACTGCAAATTGTGGTCCTGCTGAGAAATCTACCACATACAAATCACCTTTCCTATACCCTTCAAACACTAGAGATTTGTCAGATTCCATTAGCACCAGGCAGCGATATTTGCCAAACATTACAATCATATTCAAATCGCAAAGCATTGAGACAGACATTAAGTTGAAGCCAAGGGATTCAACAAGCATGACTTTATCCATGTGTTGATCCTTTGAGATTGCAACTCTACCTAGACCCAATACCTTACTTTTACCAGTGTCAGCGAATGTAATGTGGCTCTTGTCGGATGGACGTAAAGTTGAGTCCATAAGAAGGCTTCTTCTGCCAGTCATATGATTTGTACACCCACTATCAATAATCCATTCTGAAGACTTTAAAGTCGCTGGTGTCGTACCCTACAGTGCAGTTAGGGGGATAGGCTTCACGAAGAGTGTTGTGAAGCATAAACGTTTGACGAACCAGTGGGTTATGAAAACTTAGATCCAGATTAGGACTAATGGGGAGAGTAGCATGCGATTCAGGAACGAAGTACATAATGATGCCATTTCGGCAGTTTATCTTGCGCCCCACAAGATTTTTATGGTCCCCAGCAATAGCATCAGAAGATTTTGTTTTTGTGCGGGAGACCTTTCCCTGCAAAAGAGAGTTAAGCTTTCTTAACCACCCACATCTTCAAGGGTGGCTTAGAAGCTATGAGTCTAAGTGCAGCATCTGAGAATTTTGGCTTTGAAGCCTTAGCAAACAGTCTAGCAGGGGGACAATAATACTCATAGGAATAAGCAGAATAATTTTTGGTCATATGAACATGACGGTTCGATGAACCACTCTCATATTCATATGCCTGAGTATGGTTCCCCTGCAAAACATTTGCGTTAGTGCGACTCAGGTGAGTCCCCTGTTTGTATGAAGCCTTTGGACCATATGAAGCCTTTGGTCTGAGGTTTGTCTTCTTCAAGTGAGGTGTCATGAAGACATTCACAGGAAGATTTTCCAGACATGTTTTCGGAACCCAGATCTTCTTCATAGGCGGTCCATTCCTGCAGTTAGTACCAATGTACCTGGCAAACACTTCATCATTCTGATTCATAAACAGTTTATAGTTTGCATCAAAGGATTCATCAATAATAATTGGGTTAGCACAAGTGAAGCCAGACAGATTGGATGGATCTGCTGAGGATTTCTTTGCAGCAACCCATGTGGTTTTGGAGTACTGCTCAGGTTTCCAGTAAGACCCATCTGCATTAATTTTCCTCACGAACCCAACACCCTCTTTCCTAGGGTTTCGGTTCAGAATCTGCTTCTTAAGGACATCACATAATGTCTGATGCCCTTTCAGACTTTTGTACATCCCTGTTTCAAGCAATGTCTTCAACCTAGCATTCTCATCAGCAATAGCAGTGGTATCCTCAGCAGAGGGGTTAGTTACCACATCAACAGTTGAAGATATTGAAACAGCAGTAGCAGTGGAACATTCAGCAACAGAAGCAGCATTATCACGCTCAATGCATTTAAGACATGGTGGTTCAAATCCTTCCTGAGCGGGACTGATCTGTTCAGCGCGAAGTGACTCGTTTACCTTTTGAAGATCTTCATGAGCCACCCTCAATTTCTCAAGTTCTTGCTTCCTTTGAAGATAATCATAGGAAAGCTTTTCATGAGTTGTTGAGAGAGTATCATGACGATCTTCAAGTTCCTGATACTTAACGTGAAGGTTTTTTATGTCTTCAATTAAGGATTCAGATCGAGTCATTTCAGCACCCAACAGATCAACGCTCCTGTCTAACAATTTTTGAATATGTAGCTTTCTGTTGTTCAGTTGCAATTTTAGCAAGTGTTTTGTAGCTAGGTTTTGAATCACATTCAGAGTCATCGTCACTAGATGTTTCATAGCGAGTTGTGCGTGTGTTTACCTTGGCACCGCGTGCCATGAAGCAGTAGGTAGGAGTGGAGTCGTTCTTGTCATTTGCGTCGGTGTCGGTGATGCAGTCATTGTCTTCAGTATTGAAGATGGACTTGGCGACGTATGCTATAGCCAGACTCGCAATGCCAGAATCAGACTCCTCCTCAGACTCCACCTCTGCCTCCTCAGATGCGGACTCCTCCTCTGAATCCATCTCCTTTCCAACAAACGCACGTGCCTTGCCAGATGAGCTCTTCTTGTGTGATGAAGACTTTGATGAAGTTTTGGAAGAAGACTTTGAGTATTTCTTATTCTTCTTGTCGTCAGAATCATATTCCTTGCTCTTCTTCTTCCTTCTGTTCTCATTGTCCCACTGTGGACACTCAGAGATGAAGTGTCCAGTTTTCTTGCACTTGTGACATGTTTTCTTCTTGTAGTCATGAGCAGAAGCTTCATCATTCCTTGAGCTTGATCGTGAAGATTTCCTGAAGCCTTTCTTCTTAGTGAATTTTTGGAACTTCTTCACTAGCATTGCAAGTTCTCTTCCAATGTCTTCAGGATCATCAGAACTGCAGTCAGATTCTTCTTCAGATGAGGAGATAGCTTTTGCCTTCAAGGCACGAGTTCGCCCATAGTTTGGACCGTAGATATCTCTTTTCTCAGAAAGCTGAAACTCATGTGTGTTGAGCCTCTCAAGTATGTTGGACGGATCGAGTGTCTTGAAATCAATACGTTCTTGAATCATCAGGGCCAGGTTGTCAAACGAACTATCAAGTGATCTCAGCAGCGTGTTGACGATTTCATGTTTGGTGATCTTAGTGGCGCCGAGGGCTTGAAGCTCATTTGTGATGTCAGTGAGCCGGTCAAATGTGTGCTGGACATTCTCATTGTCATTTCGCTTGAAGCGGTTGAAGAGGTTGCGAAGAACACTGATTCTTTGATCTCTCTGGGTTGAGATGCCTTCATTGACCTTTGAGAGCCAGTCCCAGACTAGCTTGGATGGCTTCAAGGCACTCACACGGCCATACTGTCCTTTGGTCAGATGACCACATATGATATTCTTGGCAGTGGAGTCCAGTTGAGTGAACTTCTTGACATCAGCAGCAGTGACACCTTCTCCAGCCTTGGGAACGCCGTTCTCGACGACATACCATAGGTCGATGTCAATGGCTTCAAGATGCATGCGCATCTTATTCTTCCAGTAGGGATATTCAGTTCCATCGAAGACTGGGCAAGCAGCGGAGACTTTGATTATCCCTGCAGTCGACATAACTAAAACTCCAGGTGGTTAAACCGAATCACACAGAACAAGGGAGCACCTTGCTCTGATACCAATTGAAAGTGCGTTATATCGACTAGAGGGGGGGTGAATAGGCGATTTTTATGAAAGTCTTCAAAACGTGAGAGTTATGAAGACAAACAGTGAAGATTATGCCTATTACTATGCAGCGGAAGTTAGATTACACTAGGCCAGCCATGGTCATGTATTCAATAGAGTGAAAGCGCAATGACAAACAGCTTCAGTGTAATAAGGATCAGGTAGGAAGAAGTTATGAAGCCGAACAGATCATACATTCATGTTGTGAAGACAAAAGATAAAGCAAGCATGCAATGGCTTCACAATGAATAACTGTAAGTGAAGGGAAGTGAAGATGAAACCAGTGACACGTTGAAGACAATGATTTGTTGGATCAGTTCCAGTTGCTGTGACAACTGTACGTCTGGTTGGAGCGGCTAGGTATTTAAACCAAAGGACACACAGTCCCGGACACCCAGTCAAGGACACTTAGTCCAAGACACCCAGTCCTCACCGTTTTCTCCTTGAGCTAAGGTCACACAGACCTCGCTCAATCACTCAGGTAAGTTTTCAAGGTAGACTCCCAAACCTTCACAGACTTCGTTCACTGGCAATCCACAATTTCTCTTGGATGCTCATAATGCGACGCCTAACCGTCTGGAGGATGCACAGTCCTCAAGTGTAATAAGTCTTCAGATCACACAGACATGAAGACTTAAGTGATGCCCAATTTACTCTGGCTCTGGGTGGTTAGGGCTTTTCTCCTCACTAGGAATTTTTCTTTCAAAGGCTTCGAGATGGGTTGCTCTCAAATGACAAAAGCCGTGCACTAAAATCTGAGCAGCCAACCGTTTAAGGTTGTGGGGGGTGGACTATTTATAGCCACTTGGCAACCCGGCCTGATCTGTCCGAAATGACCCTGGGTCACTAAGGAACTGACACGTGTACCAACGGTCGGATTTCGAACTCACATGGCAACTTTACTTGGTCTACAAGTAAAGCTGACTTGTCTGACTCTGGACAAGATTTTCTCTCATAGGCTTCGCTCGAAGACATAGGATTTGAATTAGGCATCACTTCAGTCATTTTGACTGGTTCTCTTCGACCCCACTTAACAGTACGGTGGTTCCTATGACACAACATGAATGAAATAAAACTACGAAGGATCTAGGTCTTCGAGTTCCAAAAGCTTCATAGGGAGTCTTCTCATGTCATTGTCTTCAATATGAATATCTTCATAAACCACCATTGTCTTCAATGTCTTCGTACATTTTAGGGGTCATCTCTGGTAGTGAAACCGAATCAATGAGGGACTTCTACCTGTGTTTTCCTGCAATTCTCACAAACACATTAGTCCCTCAACTAGGTTTGTCGTCAATACTCCAAAACCAACTAGGGGTGGCACTAGATGCACTTACAGGAACCATTCAGCATCTTAGATCCATCAAAGAACATGGTCCAGTGTTCCAAGTGAACTTGAGTCGGAAGTTGCTGTTCAATCCACTCGGCGATGAAATCTGCGATTGCTTGGGACTTGATAGCCTTCTATGCTTCGAACTTGATATCTAAGGGAAGGAGTTCAATCGCCCACTTGGCCACTCGACCAGTTGCATCTCTGCTGTGCAGAATCTCTGACAGTGGGGCGTCGCTGACGACTGTAATGGAGTGGTCAGAGAAGTAATGCGCAACCTTCTTCCTGGTCATATAAATCCCATATACAAGCTTCTGGTAGTGAGGGTATCTTTGTTTTGAAGGGGTCAAAACTTCAAACACATAATAGACTGGGCGCTGAACTCTGAAGGCCTTTCCTTCTTCTTCCCGCTCGACCGTAAGTACTGTACTGACAACTTGTCCTGTGGCTGCAATGTAAAGCAGCAGAGGCTCTTTGCTGATTGGGGCAGCAAGCACCGGCTGGGTGGAGAGCAGAGCTTTTAGCTCTGCAAATGCTGCATCAGCTTTTGGAGTCCACTCGAACTTGTCAGACTTCTTCATCAGTCGGTAAAGAGGCAATGCCTTTTCACCGAGCCGAGAAATGAATCGACTTAGAGCGGCCAAGCAGCCTGTAAGCTTTTGGACATCATGCACGCGTACAGGACGCTTCATCCGGAGTATGGTGCCAACTTTTTCAGGATTGGCATCGATCCCCCGTTCGGAAACGAGAAAACCAAGTAACTTCCCACCTGGGACTCCGAGTGTGCACTTTGATGGATTGAGCTTGATATCATACCTTCTGAGGTTGGCAAAGGTTTCAGCAAGGTCAGTCCGCAGGTCGGAACCTTTCCGTGACTTGACCACAATAACATCCATGTATGCCTCCCCATTTCGACTGATTTGAGTGAGTAAACACTTCTGAATCATCCTCATGAACGTGGCTCCAGCATTCTTGAGGCCGAACGGCATGGTGACGTAACAGAAGCATCCGAATGGAGTGATGAAAGCCGTTTTGATCTCGTTGGGTCCGTACAGACGGATCTGATGGTACCAGGAATAGACGTCTAGGAAAGACAATCTCTCGCACCCCGCGGTCGAGTCGACTATTTGGTCGATGCGAGGGAGAGGAAAATGATCTTTCGGGCAGGCCCGATTGATATGTTTGAAATCAATGCACATGCGAAGTGACTTGTCCTTCTTGGGGACCATGATGACATTGGCGAGCCACTCGGAGTGGTAAATCTCTCGGATGAACTCCGCTGCTAAGAGCCGGGCCACCTCCTCACCAATGTCTTGCTTCTTCTGAACGGCGGAACGTCGAAGATGTTCCTTCACAGGCTTGAATCTTGGGTCGACTCGTAGACGGTGCTCAGCCAGCTCTCTGGGAACTCCAGGCATGTCAGAGGGTTTCCATGCGAAGATGTCCCAGTTCTCACGGAGGAGCTGGACGAGCGCTTCTTCCTATTTGGAGTCGAGAGTCGTTGAGATGTGAGTCGGGGCAGCATCGGGGTCGGTCGGGTGAATGTGGACTGTCTTTGTTTCACCGGACGACTGGAAAGAAGATTCTGAAGCAGGCTTCTTGGCTCGTAGCAATTCGCTCGGATCAGCAGTCTTCTGGTACTCTTGTAGCTCGACCACTGCCATCTGAGCATCAGCGATCTTTGGGCCTTTCTGAAGACATTCTTCAGCTTTCTTCCGATTGCCTGTAACAGTGATCACACCTCTGGGGCCGGGCATCTTCAATTTGAGATACACGTAACATGGTCGAGCCATGAAGCGTGCATAAGCTGGCTTGCCCAAAATGGCATGATAAGCGCTTTGGAAGTCCACGACCTCAAATGTTAACTTTTCCTTGCGGTAATTCTTCGAATCACCGAAAACCACATCAAGAGCAATCTGGCTGAGTGATTCGGCTTTCTTCCCGGGAATGACTCCGTGGAAGCTCATGTTACTAGTACTGAGCCTGGACATCGGAATGCCCATCCCTTTCAAAGTTTCAGCATACTGTATGTTCAGGCCACTGCCACCATCCATCAGGACTTTGGTCAGTCGAGTGCCTTCGACAACTGGGTCGACCACCAAAGCTTGCCTCCCAGGGGTGGCAATGTGCGTAGGGTGGTCGGACTGGTCGAATGTGATGGCAGTCTGAGACCACTTCAGATAACTGGGTGTTGCCGGAGCAACCATATTCACCTCACGGTTAATGACTTTCAGTCGACTTTTGCTTTCGACATCATCAAAAATCATCAGGGTGGAATTGACTTGGGGGTATCCATCGTCACTATCTTCCTTGCCCTCAACTCTGTCCGACTCTTTCTCCTTATCCTTGGGCTGCTTGCCTTGAAACTGCTGGATCAGGAGCCGGCACTGTCGAGTGGTATGCTTCGGGTAAATAAAATTACCCTCTTCATCTTTCTTGGTGTGGATGTGACATGGCAGATCCAAAACATCATTTCCATCTTGATCCTTGACTTTCTTGGGCTTCCAGGGCCCCTTGGGTTTTCCCTTGAATTTCCCCAGGGTTACGGCCAGGGCCTCTCCAGGGGCGGCTGGCTCAGCCTTCCGCTTCTGTTTTCGACTGGAGTTTCCTCCGGTTTCTTGGGCGACTGCCTTGTGCTTGCCACTCCGGAGTCGATCTTCGTCTTCACCATTAGCGTACTTGGTGGAAATCTCCATCATCCGATTCAGAGACATCTCTCCAGTTCGACCGAACTTCAGATTCAATTCTCTGTACTTGACGCCTTCCTTAAAGGCATAAACTGCTTGATGGTCTGGCACATTCTCAACTGTGTGATGCAGTGTGATCCACCTCTGGATGTAATCCCTCAGAGTTTCATTCGGTTTCTGCACACAAGACCGCAATTCTGTAAGGCCTACAGGTCGCTTGCATGTTCCCTCCAAGGTTGTGACAAACACTCGGGAGAGGTCCTCCCAAGTGTAGATAATGCTGGGTGCCAACTGATTTAGCCACGCTCTTGCTGAGCCTTCTAACATGAGAGGCAAATGCTTCATAGCCACCTCATCATTGTCGTCGCCAATCTGTACGTCCACTCGGTAATCTTCGAGCCAAGTGTTAGGCTTAGACTCACCGGTGAACTTGCTAACTCCAGTCGCCAACCTGAAGTTGGGAGGAATCACTGCGGCTCTGATGGCTCGACTGAAACACTCTGGCCCCGAAACACGTACCCTGCTGCTGGCAGGCGCATCTCTGTTATGGCCTTCCCGATGAGCTCTGTTCCTGTCAACCAAACCTTGAACGAGGATAGATCTCGCATCAAAGCCTGGGTCCCTGGGGTCGACTGGAATCCTCTGCCCAACACTATCAGGGCGCTTGTCATCTCGATGTCGAGGCGCATATGACCCACTCCTCGGGGGAGGGGTTGGCACTCGACGTCGATCATCATGATCGGATTAGTGATCATACTGCTCACTCCTTCTGTACTAATCATGCCGGTCACCACGTCCCTCACGCCTCGGGGGCGATCTTGGGCTGTGAGCCAACTGGACTGTATCTGTTGCAACGGACCGACTATGGATCCTATTCCGCGACTGAGAAACAGCGGAATTCTGGTTTCCCGCCGCCCGGAGCAACACTCTGATCTGCAACAAGCCCCTGCCAGCCTCCGACTGGGAGGGCTGAATTGATTCTGCTATACGGGCCGCGGCGGACAAATTCTGAACTGGGGTTTGATATACCTGCGTCGGGGGGAAGAGCTGACGTCGACTGGACTCGGGAGCTCGCTGACGCGCTTGCTCGTCGAGTGCTCACTGGAGGTTCTCCAGTCGAGTGAGCTCTGCCAAGTTAGCCTAGCGCGTGTCCTCCAAGGCCCGGGCCTCGGGGGTTTCTCCAACGATAGGAGTGCAGAGTGCGTCCACGTTCCGGCGGCGGAGCTCCTCCCGCTGCAGCGACGTGAGAGGTTCGGGGAGATACTCATCGTGGGGATGCGACGGGTCGCCCCCGCCCGCGCCTCCATCAGCGCGAGGGAACCCGGGAGGACTGTGCGCTCCATCGACCGCCAGAACCTCAGCCGCTGGGTCGCTGCTATCGCACTCGGATGCGGTCTCTGCGGAGCCAGTCGACAGGTCGAACAGGCCGCAGAGGGATTCGTCGGGCTCGATTGCCGCGACTTGTGGGGTGGCCGACTGGCGAGCCACAGCGTGCCTCACCCACCTCTGAAGCATCGACCGACCGAAGTGCTTGCGCCGGTGGGAGACAAGGCGGAGAGACGACACGGGGGTCGGTTGATACTGGGTTGACGGCTGCCGCAGGAGGACGCCACAAACGCATGCGCGGAAGTGCGTCGCACCACGGAGGGGGAGCGCGTCGATGTCGAGTGGGGCCTCCTGGAGCCAAGCGGAGTCGTCGGCGATGAACGTGAGCGCGCCGAGACGGATCTCGCGGCCCTCCACCAAAACTCTGCACGAAACCATGATCAAAGGGATCGGAAAAAATCGCAACTTCCCCAACTAGGCGCTAAGATTCCTGCCCCACGGTGGGCGCCAACTGTCGTGGTTCTAACTCTGACAGTGATGTAGGGGGTGTGTATGGAGAGGCTAGATCTCAGCTATGGAGAAGTTGTAAGCATGCCAGAATGTACGAGTTCAGGCCCTTCGCGGAGGAAGTAACAGTCCTACGTCTCGGTGCCCGGAGGCAGTCGATTGGATTATAGGTGTGTGAATAACAGGGGTGCGAACCCTTTTACTGAGGAGGGGGGTGGCTTATATAGAGTTCGCCGGCCCCCTCCTGCCCTCAGTAATGCAGGGGTTAAGGTACATTTAAGGTTGGGCGTTACTGGTAACGCCCCTAATAAAGTGCTATAATGACCAGAAAGACTACTTAACAGCCGACCGTTTGCCTGCGGAGTGACTTTAGGTCTCCTGGCAGTCGAGTGGTTGGCTTCATGGTTGAGTGATAGCTTCTTGGTCGAGTGTCTTGAACCCGTCGAGTGGGATACCTTCAAGTCGATTGAAAGGTGACTTCTTCTAGGGATGTCCTAGGGTAGGGCTCTTTGGACAGGTCCGTGCCCCTACCATGGGTACATGGCTTCATCAGCGGAGGCACCACGCAGCTCCACAGGGTGGCTCGGGGCAGTGACGAGGTTGAAGTCGTAACCCCAGGCGTGGCGACTCACCACAGGGATGAGGCGGCTCTCCACGGTCACCTTATGATAATAAGTCACTGTTGTCTTCACGCCAGCAGATTTTTGTTTGATGGAAGTGGATCATAAGTGGAGGAGCAGCATCAACCAGCCGGTCAGGTATACACGTGACGCTACGTCTGTACGCCTAGGAATCGAAAGCTCTGCCAGCGCGGCTACATGTTAGATCAGTCGGCGGGTCGACAACTGAGGCAAACCGGGCGACTCGGGGGTGTGGCCAGCTCAGTGGCGCACCGGAGGCAATTGGGTCGGCTCAACCTGCGGCTCAGAAGCAGCAGAACGGCAGCGGGACACCCTTGCTATTTTTCTCTGGCACAAACTGGTTGTAGTTGGAAGCTGAACGAAGCGAGGGCCGCGCCCAAATCTCCGGGTAGTAGACTCCCGAGTCAAGCCTGTTTCCCATCCCAGGTCGTGTACATTATTTTCTATTTCTCTTCTTTCCTTTCTTTTTATCTTGGCCTGTCAGAAACACGTGTGACCGCAATTATATTATTGGAAACCAGAGACCGATCCTATCTGGCATCGGTTAATCACGTGAAAAACAACGCCTTCAGAGACGGCGACTCGAATCAGAGCGGCGATTCATGGCGGGGAATCCGGGTCGTGGCTGTGTTTGCTTTTACCACACCCTTGTCTCCATCCGGATTGTGGCCCTTCTGTCTTTTTTCCTTTGACCCTGATTTGCTAACAGTGCATGATGACCAAGCCAGGGTCAAGCCCTTGGTTCCTTTTACTTCAAATCGGTTTCGCTGCAGATCGGTTCAAACAGATACACACGGGTTGCATCCATGGCGACTCAACATAATTTCCTTGAGCTCAACCAATGAGATTAGATTTGATGCAAGTCCTTCCGTATGTTGACCCGGCAGATTGTAGGCTTCTTCCAAAACTGACTTTTCTTTATCCGGAAATTTACGAGCTTCTCGAAACCCTAATTAAGATCCCTCCAAGAACTCAACACCACCGTGCGTCTTGCCCCACGGTGGGCGCCAACTGTCGTGGATTTGTCACGGCAGATGTCCTAGTGTGAGGACTTAGTCGCGAGGCCAACGCATCTATGTGGTAGCTTGAGAGGGGTTGAGCGGGACGAGAGATGCAGGGCGGATCAACATGCACGACAAGGATTTAGACAGCTTCGGGCCCCGGGAAACATCATCCGGTAACAACCTACATGCTGTTTTAGGCTAGGTCTCATTATCATCATGAGGGAGTCGCCGTAAACCGGCTCTTTGTGTCTAGCCCTAGAGATTGTTTTCTTGCTTGTAACCTCTCTCTCTTTGGGGAGCCCTGCCCCTCCTTATATATGTTGAAGGGGCGGTTTACATGTGGAGTCCTATTAGGATTAGGACTAGTCTATCTCTAATACAAACCGGATACGAGTCCTGGTCTTAACTCTTTGTAAGGTAAATATTCCTTATGCCTTTCCTCTTAAACCGGCCCACCATAGTATGAACCGGCCTTCATGAACCGCCTGTTGGGCCACCGGGTCGTGTCGCTCCTCTGACCCGCCTGCCGGTTTACCAATGAGTCATAATGACCAGGCGGGTTGCTTGTAAACCACCAGGTCAGGGCGAGTCGCCAGTAACTCGCCAAGTGCCAGCGGGGTCTTCAGATAAACTGCCAAGTCCGGCCGGGTTACACTTCCGGCCGGTTTACACCGCGGGGTATATCCCCGACAGGTACATTAAGCCTTGTGTATTGCTTCAGGTTGTCATGGCAAAAAATTAACTGAATTGGCATTAGCTAAAGAGTTAACTGAATTTTGCAGATTTTCATGGCCAAACTCTTCAGGTTGTATCTTAAGCCTTCGCTAAAGAGTTAACTGAGTTTTGCAGATTCTGCTAGCCAAAAATTCAGTTAACTGCCTCTTTTTTGCAAATTCTGCAGGCCAATAATTTGCATGTTCATGGACTGACATTAACATGTAATGTAGGAGGAGGATCAACATCAAACTACTCACATTAAACCAAATTTTTCCAAAGTCACAGTTAACTGATTTTTTCCAACATCTAACTACTCACAGGAACATGTAATGTAGGAGGAGGATCAACATCAAACTACTCAAAGTTAACTTCTGCTTAGCCAATAATTTTGATCACTGAACACTTCAATTACTCAGCAAATTAAACTGATTTTTTTTCCAAATTAAGAGTTAACTGAATTCATCAATTTTACTTTGCACATTTTCTCACCAGCAGCCCTGTACTTCTTCTCGCGGTGCTTGTAGGGGAGATACTGCGAGCAAAATTTTCAGAGTGGCAATTGTGCTAATTGTCAAAAACTAAGAGTGGAAAATATAAAATAAAATTATTTTGCTTTTGCCATAGAATGGAAATTGTGATAATTGTCAAAATCTAAGAGCGACAAAAGTGGAATGTCAAAATCTAGAGTGGCATAAAAAATTGGCAAAATCTAGAGTGGCAAAAACAAAATTTTCCCATAATTTTATAGTCATTTTATATCATTTTTTGGTACTAAACTGTTGACATAGTGCCAAGTGTCAGTTGCTGTTTTTTGCATGTTTTTTACATCGCAGAATATCAGTACCAAACGGAGTCCAGACGCAGTGAAACTTCACGGATATTTTTTATGGACCAGAAGACAACCAATGTGCCAAAGAAGCACCTAGGGGGTGCTCCAATGGTAGCACAAACCACCAGGGCACGCCTGGGGGCCCAGGCGCACCCAGGTGTGTTGTGCCCACCTCGGGACTCCCCCGCACCGAATCTTTGCTCTATAAATACCCCAATATTCCAGAAACCCTAGGGCAGTCGACGAAATTTTATTCCAGCCGCCGTAGAGTCCAGAACCACCAGATCGAATCTAGACACCATCATGGAGGGGTGCATGATACGTCCATTTTGCACCATGCATTTATGACAATATTTATTGCATTAGGGGCTGTTATTACACATTATATCACAATAGTTATGGCTATTCTCTCTTATTTTACAAGGTTTACATGAAGAGGGAGAATGTCGGCAGCTGGAATTCTAGACCGGAAAAGGAGCAAATATTAGAGACCTATTCTGCACAACTCCAAAACTCCTGAAACTTCACGGAGATTATTTTTGGAATATATAAAAATATTGGGTGAAGAAAGTACCAGAGGGGGGCGACCAGCAAGCCACAAGGGTGGAGGGTGCGCCCCACCCCCCTGGGCGCGCCCTCCGACCTTGTGAGCCCCCTAGCAGGCCTCCGGTGCCCATCTTCTGCTATATGGTGTCTTTTAGTCTGGAAAAAATCATACAGAAGCTTTCGGGACGAAGCGTCACCATCTCGAGGCGGAACTTGGGCGGAACCAATCTAGGGCTCCGGCACGGCTGTTCTGCAAGGGAAACATCCCTCCTGGAGGGGGAAATCATCGCCATCATCATCACCATCGATCTTCTCATCGAGAGCGGGTCAATCTCCATCAACATCTTCACCAGCACCATCTCCTCTCAAACCCTATTTCATCTCTTGTATTCGATCTTGGTCCCAAAACCTTAGATTGGTACCTGTGGGTTGCTAGTAGTGTTGATTACTCCTTGTAGTTGATGCTAATTGGTTTATCCGGTGGAAGATTATATTTTCAGATCCTTAATGATAATTAATACTCCTCTGATCTTGATCATGACTATGCTTTGTGAGTAGTTACGTTTGTTCCTGAGGACATGGTTGAAGTCTTGTTATAAGTAATCATGTGAATTTTGTATTCATTCGGTATTTTGATGAGATGTATGTTGTCTTTCCCATGTGTCCTCGGGAGCGCTTTGCTTCAGCCTGGGGGCCTAGGCGCGCCCAGGTGTGTTGTGCCCACCTCGGGACTCCCCTGCACCGAATCTTTGCTGTATAAATACCCCAATCTTCCAGAAACCCTAGGGGAGTCGATGAAATATTATTCCAGCCGCCGCAGAGTCCAGAACCACCAGATCGAATCTAGACACCATCACGGAGGGGTGCATGATATGTCCATTTTGCATCATGCTTTTATGACAATATTTATGGCATTAGGGGCTGTTATTACACATTATATCACAATAGTTATGGCTATTCTCTCTTATTTTACAAGGTTTACATGAAGAGGGAGAATGTCGGCAGCTGGAATTCTAGACCGGAAAAGGAGCAAATATTAGAGACCTATTCTTCACAACTCCAAAACTCCTGAAACTTCACGGAGATTATTTTTGGAATATATAAAAAATATTGGGTGAAGAAAGTACCAGT